>NW_027033505.1:0-6336 GCF_034236695.1 Oncorhynchus nerka | reverse complement strand
TCCTCCTCCCCTCCTCCTCCTCCTCTCCCTCCTCCTCCTCCTCCTCCTCCACCACTCCCCTCCCTCTCCTCCTCCTCTCCTCTCCTCTCCTCCTCTCCTCCTCCACCTCCACTCCTCCCTCCCTCTCTCCTCTCTCCTCCCTCCTCCTCCTCTCTCCTCCTCCTCTCCTCTCCTCCTCCTCCCTCCTCTCCTCTCTCCTCTCCTCCCTCCACCACCACCCCTCCTCCTCCTCTCCTCTCCCTCCCTCTCCTCCTCCCTCTCCTCTCTCCTCTCCTCTCCTCCTCTCCTCCTCCTCCTCCTCTCTCCCTCCTCTCCTCCTCCTCCTCTCCTCCTCCTCCTCTCCTCTCTCCTCCCTCCCTCTCCTCCTCCTCCTCGTCTTGAAGAGATTCTGATTGTTTAAAGTCACGACAACCATTGTCATCCTTGCCTTTAGGAAACCTCGTGGAATTCAGGTCAAAGCCGAGACTATTCAACCACAACCAAGCAATCTGGCCAGCGATCAGATATCGTGGACAGAAATTATATTCATCCATCTATTTGGCCCCAAAGTTGACATTTTCACACTTCTCTGTGGTTGTTCTGGTCAACATCATTGAGAACTCTGTAGCTTCATTTCCCAGTAATCAGATAATGAGGGTGGTAATGATCTTGTGGTTCATCTGATCAGTTTAACGGGAAACTTTGCAGCTTCACATTTCCCAGTAATCGTATAGTGACAAGCATGAATAAGTTTTTAATTGGCGCAGACAGGAATGCAACTGATACCTGCGCCAGAGTTAGTTCAATTAACTCCTATGAAGGGCCCATAGGGAGTATCACACGTAGGCATGTGAGTCATTTAACAGACTCTCTGATACATAGAGACTTACAGTAGGGAGTCATTTAACAGACTCTCTTATCCAGAGACTTACAGTAGGGAGTCATTTAATAGACTCTTATCCAGAGACGTACAGTAGAGAGTCATTTAACAGACTCTCTTATCCAGAGATACTACAGTAGTGAGTCATTTAACAGACTCTCTTATCCAGAGATACTACAGTAGTGAGTCATTTAACAGACTCTCTTATCCAGAGACTTACAGTAGTGAGTCATTTAACAGACTCTCTTATCCAGAGACTTACAGTAGTGAGTCATTTAACAGACTCTCTGATCCATAGACTTACAGTAGTGAGTCATTTAACAGACTCTCTGATCCAGAGTCACTTACAGTAGTGAGTCATTTAACAGACTCTCTGATCCAGAGTACATTACAGTAGTGAGTCATTTAACAGACTCTCTGATCCAGAGAGACTTACAGTAGTGAGTCATTTAACAGACTCTCTGATCCATGAGACTTACAGTAGTGAGTCATTTAACAGACTCTCTGATCCAGAGTAAATTACAGTAGTGAGTCATTTAACAGACTCTCTGATCCAGAGGACTTACAGTAGTGAGTCATTTAACAGACTCTCTGATCCAGAGTAAATTACAGTAGTGAGTCATTTAACAGACTCTCTGATCCAGAGTAAATTACAGTAGTGAGTCATTTAACAGACTCTCTGATCCAGAGACTTACAGTAGTGAGTCATTTAACAGACTCTCTGATCCAGAGTAAATTACAGTAGTGAGTCATTTAACAGACTCTCTGATCCAGAGTAAATTACAGTAGTGAGTCATTTAACAGACTCTCTGATCCAGAGACTTACAGTAGGGAGTCATTTAACAGACTCTCTGATCCAGGACTTACAGTAGTGAGTCATTTAACAGACTCTCTGATCCAGAGTCACTTACAGTAGTGAGTCATTTAACAGACTCTCTGATCCAGAGTAAATTACAGTAGTGAGTCATTTAACAGACTCTCTGATCCAGAGACTTACAGTAGTGAGTCATTTAACAGACTCTCTGATCCAGAGTAAATTACAGTAGTGAGTCATTTAACAGACTCTCTGATCCAGAGTAAATTACAGTAGTGAGTCATTTAACAGACTCTCTGATCAGGAACTTACAGTAGGGAGTCATTTAACGAACTCTCTGATCGAACTACAGTAGTGAGTCATTTAACAGACTCTCTGATCCAGAGAGACTTACAGTAGTGAGTCATTTAACAGACTCTTATCCAGAGTCACTACAGAAGTGAGTCATTTAACAGACTCTGATCCAGAGATACTTAAGCAGTAGGGAGTCATTTCTAACAGACTCTCTTATCCAGAGACTTACAGTAGTGAGTCATTTTAACAGACTCTCTTATCCAGAGTCAATTACAGTAGTGAGTCATTTAACAGACTCTTCTGATCCAGAGACTTACAGTAGTGAGTCATTTAACAGACTCTCTGATCAGAGTCAAATTACAGTAGTGAGTCATTTAACAGACTCTGATCCAGAGAGACTTACAGTAGTGAGTCATTTAACAGACTCTCTGATCCAGAGACTTACAGTAGTGAGTCATTTAACAGACTCTCTGATCCAGAGACTTACAGTAGTGAGTCATTTAACAGACTCTCTGATCCAGAGACTTGCAGTGAGTCATTTAACAGACTCTCATGATCCAGAGACTTACAGTAGTGAGTCATTTAACAGACTCTCTGGATCCAGAGACTTACAGTAGTGAGTCATTTAACAGACTCTCTGATCCAGAGACTTACAGTAGTGAGTCATTTAACAGACTCTCTGATCCAGAGACTTACAGTAGGGAGTCATTTAACAGACTCTCTGATCCAGAGACTGTAGTGAGTCATTTAACAGACTCTCTGATCCAGAGACTTACAGTAGAGTCATTTAACAGACTCTCTGATCCAGAACTTACAGTAAGTCATTTAACGAACTCTCTGATCAGAGACTTACAGTAGTAGATATTTAACAGACTCTCTGATCCAGAGACTTACAGTAGTAGTGCAGACATTTTCATACATGTTAAGAGACTTACAGTAGTGAGTCATTTAACAGACTCTCTGATCCAGAGACTTACAGTAGTGAGTCATTTAACAGACTCTCTGATCCAGAGACTTACAGTAGTGAGTCATTTAACAGACTCTCTGATCCAGAGACTTACAGTAGTGAGTCATTTAACAGACTCTCTGATCCAGAGACTTACAGTAGTGAGTCATTTAACAGACTCTCTGATCCAGAGACTTACAGTAGGGAGTCATTTAACAGACTCTCTGATCCAGAGACTTACAGTAGTGAGTCATTTAACAGACTCTCTGATCCAGAGACTTACAGTAGTGAGTGCAGACATTTTCATACATGTTAAGAACACAGAGCTAAGTCCAAAATGGCACCCTATTCCCTACATAGTACACTACTTGTGACCAGAGCACTATGGGGGCATTACAAAAGTAGTGCACTATTTAGGGAATAGGGCTACATTTGGGAAGGCTCCAGAAGGAGGTTGCAGTGTAGTGTGGTATTGTCACCTTTAGTTACAATGGATGTGTTCCAGATGGAATCAGTTGTGTCCCTGGTTACAATGTATGTGTTCAAATAGAATCAGTTGTTTCCCTGGTTACAATGTATGTGTTCCAAATAGAATCAGTTGTTTCCCTGGTTTCAATGTATGTGTTTCCAAATAGAATCAGTTGTTTCCCTGGTTACAATGGATGTGTTTCCAAATAGAATCAGTTGTTTCCCTGGTTACAATGGATGTGTTCCAAATAGAATCAGTTGTTTCCCTGGTTACAATGGATGTGTTCCAAATGCCATCATATTCCCTCTATACTTCAATACTTTTAGCAGAGCCCTATGGGGTCCTATGGGCCCTGGTCCAAGCGTGATGCACTATGAATGGGAATAGGGTGCCATTAAGATGGTTCATGGACGTGTCCCTGTCTGAGTGGTTGTCTGTTTGGCTCACGCTCTGGCACCGTAGAGCTTTTGATATTGTACCCGGGTGATCTAGTCAAATGAGGATGAGTGTGTGACTGGTCGACCTGGACATATAAAGGCTATGCAAACACACCCATGCTACAGATTGTAGCACCCAGGCCTCTCCAACTTCCTGTCTGATAATTCACCATGACACAGATTGTAGGCCTCTCAACTTCCTGTCCTGATAGTTCATCATGCTACAGATTGATTGCAGGCCTCTCCAACTTCCTGTCCTGATAATTCCACCCAATTACAGATTGTAGCAGGCCTCTCAACTTCCTGTCCTGATAGTTTATCATGCTACAGATTATAGCAGGCCTCTCAACTTCCTGTCCAGATAATTCACCATGATACAGATTGCAGCAGGCCTCAACCTCCTGTCCCAGATAGCCCACCATGATACAGATTGTGCGCTTCCTCTAACTTCGTCCGATAATTCACCATGGTTGTCAGATTAGCAGTCCTCAACATAGAATCTAGAAACAGGGCAGAGAACCCAGAACAGAGCAGAGGACCCAGAAGAGGGTCTGGCCCTTTGATGAATGTCAATCTCTCCTAAGCCCAAAGTGGAGGAGAGATTGACTTCATCACTACTTTTATTTTCTGTATGATGACATGTTGAAAGCACCTGAGCTGTCTGTCTAAACTACTGGCACACAGCTCGGATACTCATGGATACCCCACAAGACATGCCACCAAGAGGTCTCTTTCACAATCCCAAAGTCCAGAACAGACTATGGGAGGTGCACAGTACTACATAGAGCCATGATTACATGGAACTCTATTCCACAGCAATTACATAGAGCCATGACTACATGGAACCTTCATTCCACAGTGCTACATGGAGCCACTAATTATTGAACCTATTCCACAGTACTACATAGAGCCAGGCCTACTACATGGAACTCTGTTCCACAGTACTACATAGAGCCACGACTACATGGAACTCTATTCCAAGTACTACATAGAGCTACGACTACATGGAACTCTGTTTCATAGTCCCATTACAGAGCCATGACTACATGGAACTCTATTCCACAGCATTAGAGCCATGACTACATGGAACTCTATTCCACAGTACTACATAGAGCCATGACTACATGGAACTCTTTCCACAGTACCATAGAGCCATGACTACATGGAACTCTATTCCACAGTACTACAGAGCCATGACCCATGGAACTCCCTCATCCACAGTACTACATAGAGCCATGACTACATGGAACTCTATTCCACAGTACTACATAGAGCCATGACTACATGGAACTCTATTCCACAGTACTTCATGAACCATGACTACATGGAACTCTATTCCACAGTACTACGAGAGCCATGACTACATGGAACTCTTTTCCACAGTACTACAGAGCCATGACTACTTGGAACTCTATTCCACAGTACTACGAGAGCCATGACTACATGGAACTCTGTTCCACAGTACTACATAGAACCATGACTACATGGAACTCTATTCCACAGTACTACGTAGAGCCATGACTACATGGAACTCTATTCCACAGTACTACATAGAACCATGACTACATGGAACTCTATTCCACAGTACTACGTAGAGCCATGACTACATGGAACTCTATTCCACAGTACTACATAGAACCATGACTACATGGAACTCTATTCCACAGTACTACATAGAGCCATAACTACATGGAACTCTATTCCACAGTACTACATAGAGCCATGACTACATGGAACTCTATTCCACAGTACTACATAGAGCCATGACTACATGGAACTCTATTCCACAGTACTACATAGAGCCATGACTACATGGAACTCTATTCCACAGTACTACATAGAGCCATGACTACATGGAACTCTATTCCACAGTACTACATAGAGCCATGACTACATGGAACTCTATTCCATATCAGGTAACTAATGCAAGCGGTAAAATTTGATTTTTAAAAAACAGATTAAAAATACACTTTATGGAACAGTGGGGACTGTGAAGCAACACCAACATTGGCACACACACACACAGTACGACACACACACGATAACATATGCACTATACATACACATGGATTTAGTAGTGTAGATATGTGGTAGTGGTGGGAGTAGGAGCCTGAGGGGAACACAGTGTGTTGTAGATATGTGGTAGTGGTGGAGTAGGGGCCTGAGGGAACACAGCAGTGTTGTAGATATGTGGTAGTGGTGGAGTAGGGGCCTGAGGGGAACACAGTGTGTTGTAGATATGTGGTAGTGGTGGAGTAGGGGCCTGAGGGGAACACAGTGTGTTGTAGATATGTGGTAGTGGTGGAGTAGGGGCCTGAGGGGAACACAGTGTGTTGTAGATATGTGGTAGTGGTGGAGTAGGGGCTCTGAGGGGAACACGGTGTGTTGTGAAATCTGTAGAATGTATTGTAATGTTTTCTTTTTTTAATTGTATAAACTGCTTTTAATTTTGCTGGACCCCAGGAAGAGTAGCTGCTGCTTGGGCAGGAACTAATGGGGATCCTTAATAAACCTCAG
>NW_027033504.1:0-6334 GCF_034236695.1 Oncorhynchus nerka | reverse complement strand
CTGGTTAGAGGACAATTTGTAGAAAACAGCTAGCTACATTTTGATTCAAGTGGGTCGCCAAAGTGGTAAGTGTAACACAACTCCTAATTGTCCCTAGAATTTCTAAGCAAACAGCTGGAGGCAGGGCTTTCTCCTATAGAGCTCCATTTTTATGGAATGGCCTGCCTACTCATGTGAGACGCAGACTCGGTCTCAACCTTTAAGTCTTTACTGAAGACTCATCTCTTCAGTAGGTCCTATGATTGAGTGTAGTCTGGCCCAGGAGTATGAAGGCGAACGGAAAGGCTCTGGACCAACGAACCGCCCTTGCTGTCTCTGCCTGGCCGGTTCTGCCTGGCCAGGATGGTAAGTTGGTGCCGAAGATATCCCCTAGCGGTGTGGGGCTGTGCTGGGCAAAGTGGGGTTATATCCTTCCTGTTTGGCCCCATCCGCCCATCCACAGTGTCTCCTACCCCTCCTGTCTCAGCCTCCAGCATTATGCTGCAGTTTATGTGTCGGGGGGGGCTAGGGTCAGTTTGATATATCTGCAGTACTTCTCCTGTCTTATCCCGGTGTCCTGTGTGAATTTGGCATGCTCTCTAATTCTTTCTTTCTCACTCTCGGAGGACCTGAGCCCTAGACCAGGCCTCAGGACTACCTGGCACGCACCCTTGCTGTCCCCAGTCCACCTGGCCGTGCTGTTGCTCCAGTTTCAACTGTTCTGCCGGTGGCTATGGAACCCTGACCTGTTCACGGACGTCCTACCAGACCCAAACCTGCTGTTTTCAACTCTCTAGAGACAGCAGGAGCGGAAGAGATACTCTTAATGATCGGCTATGAAAAGCCAACTGATTTACCTGATGTGCTGACCTGTTGCACCCTCAACAACTACTGTGATTATTACTCTGACCATGCTGGTCATTTATGAACATTTGAACATCTTGGCCATGTTCTGTCATGATTCCACCCGACACTGCCAGAAGAGGGCTGGCCACCACTCTTAGCCTGGTTCCTCTCAGGCTTCTTCTTAGGTTTTGGCCTTTCTAGGAGTTTTCCTAGCCACTGTGCTTCTACACCTCATTGCTTGCTGTTTGGGGTTTTAGGCTGGGTTTCGAACAGCACTTTGAGATATCAGCTGATGTAAGAAGGGCTATATAAATACATTTGATCTGAACTCTATTTTGTTTGTCCATTTTTGTTAAATCACATAGATAGTACTCTTCCATTTCAGAGCCAGGATTTTCCCAGGATTTCCCCTAAGGCTAATATCCATATCATGCTTGAAATCAATTCATAAGTGGGCAAACGACATCATTAAAAAAATCCTTCTACAATGTTAAAACATTCTACATTGTGACATTAATTAATTGAAATCATGAAACAACTCCTTCATGTATATTTTTCTAATATTTGATCAGAGATCGTTTATCAGATTATCTCTGGTCACAGCTATGAGATTTCTCCTGTGTATTTCTCTGTGTTGTAGTGTCAGATGTAGCAAATCTCTTCCCACATTGATCACAGCTATAAGATTTCTCTCCTGTGTGTGTTCTCTGGTGTAGAGTCAGATATGCCAGATGTACTAAAACTCTTCCCACATTGACCACAGCTATAAGATTTCTCTCCTGTGTGTATTCTCTGGTGCAGTCAGGTGGTTAGATTGACCAAAACTCTTCCCACATTGATCACAGCTATAAGGTTTCTCTCCTGTGTGTGTTCTCTGGTGTACTGAGAGGCAGATGGTCTCTTCCCCACATTGATCACAGCTATAAGGTTTATCTCCTGTGTGTGTTCTCTGGTGCAAGAGCTGGCTAGATTAAATAAAACTCTTCCCACATTGTAGCTAAATTTTCTCTTCCTGGTGCACTGTCATTGATCACAGCTATACGATTTCTCTCCTGTGTGGATTCTCTGGTGCACTGCCAGATGGTCAGATCTAGGAAAACCCTTCCCACATTGATTACAGCTATACAATTTCTCTCCTGTGTGTATTCTCTGGTGCACTGTCAGAGAGCCAGATGTAGCAAATCTCTTCCCACATTGATCACAGCTATAAGATTTCTCTCCTGTGTGAATTCTCTGGTGCACTGTCAGCTGGTTAGATGTAGCAAATCTCTTCCCACATTGACCACAGCTATAAGGTTTCTCTCCTGTGTGTGTTCTCTGGTGCACTGTCAGAGAGCCAGATGTAGCAAATCTCTTCCCACATTGATCACAGCTATAAGATTTCTCTCCTGTGTGAATTCTCTGGTGCACTGTCAGCTGGTTAGATGTAGCAAATCTCTTCCCACATTGACCACAGCTATAAGGTTTCTCTCCTGTGTGTGTTCTCTGGTGCACTGTCAGAGGGTTAGATGTAGCAAAACTCTCCCCACATTGATCACAGCTATAAGGTTTCTCTCCTGTGTGTATTCTCTGGTGCACTGTCAGCTCTCCAGATTGACCACAGCTATAAGGTTTCTCTCTTGTGTGGATTCTGATGATTTTTAATGCCTGATGAGGTGAATCTCTTCCCCAATGTCAGAGCAGCAGTGAGTTCCTCTTCCTGTGGGAAGAGATCTGGAGAGACTCTTCTGCCCTTCAGCATCATGATAAGGTTTCTTCTCTCTGTTGAGGCTCCCCAGAGGATCCACGATAGTACCGTCTCTCTCCTGTGTGAGCAACAAAGTCAGATGATTAAAGGCCAACAACAGCGGAAAACCACTGTAAAGAAAAAGAAGGTGAGGCCAACAGAGTAGCCATGATGTTGTCAACAATTGACATCTGTAATGAATGCTAAAATTATTTGACAATTGTCTTAAAATGATCAAGAATAGTCATAGTTTGCCTTGTTTTCACATTAGTAGTAACATTGATGATTGTTATTCATGTTGTTGAAACTCTAAGCAGTGTGCCAGACGACTTTTGGTCTCCAATATAGGCCCCTTTCTGTGTTTAATAAAATTGCAATGTATTCTGAATGTGAATGGGGGAAAACTCAGGGAGGAACCTCCATTTCAGAATGCTTATGAGTACATTTCACACTACTTTGGACTATAATTCTAAGGCTCATTTGAATGTCCTGCTTAATATAATGTTTGCTACAGTATTAAGAATTGTGTAATTATTGAAGAACCGCGTTACTGACAGTATCCATTTGGGTGTTGCTAGTAATAAAGTTACGATTTTTTGTATTTCATCTTTATATAACCAGGTAGGCCAGTCGAGAACAAGTTCTCATTTACAACTGCGACTTGGCCAAGATAAAGCAGTGCAGTGAGACAAAACAGTTACATACACTTTGGATAAACAAAGGTACAGTCAATGATCAAGATGGCGTAGCAGTCGGACGTGTGTTTTGTCTTGTCCGTCCTGTATAGTGTAAATATAGTTTTCTCTTTTTTTTTTCTGTATATATTTCGTACATATTTTAATCTTACTTCCCAACCACAGGCTGAATATACTCTCCTGCAGCCCGCATCACCCAATGTGTGGTACGGATCTGCTTTTATACTTTAGAATCGGAACCCTCATCAGAAACTAGCCGCTAACTAGCTACTAGCTAGCCACTGCTAAGCGGTCTTCAACGCTAACTAGGACACCAGCGACATCTACCCAAAGCATATCAGACTGCTTTTTCTCTACCACATCTCCAGTTCCTACCGCAAGCTCTGAAGCTTTATACCGGATCATCGTAAATAGCTAGCTGCAATCCAAGTGGCTACTCCTGGCTAACGTCTCTGTCCCAGAGCAAGCACCAGTTAGCCTGGAGCTAAACTCGAGCTAAGCCCATCTCCCGACTAGCCGAAGAGGTCCAAAAATACCTAATTTGCCAATTGGCCTGGACCCTCTACTGACCCTACTGCCGACACGGAGCCCCGCCCGATCCATCACGACTGGTCCGCCGAAATAATCGTCCGAGGGGTTTCAACAGGCTTTTCCGCTGCGACATCGCCAAAGATCCATCTGCTGGCCAAGGCCCGCGAGCTTTCTGAATCACTGTATCTCCAGCTCACTTGCATGAAGAGGAATAAATAAACAGACTCACCCCATCGCGACGTCCCCAAAGGTTAACTCTCTAGCCCTCGCTATCTCCTGCTTGCTAATTCACACTGCTAACGGCTAGCTTGTCAAGCTCCGGATCCGCTAACTGCTACCTTGTCTAGCTCGAAAACAAGAACTGTTAGCTTGTTAGCACAGGCCTGCTAACCGTCTGTACCACCGCGTCCCAATCACTCTCTGACCCCATTTACTTTCTATCTCTCTTTTTGATTTTTAATTTGTTTATACCTTCCGGAAACCTGCCTCACCCAATGTGATACGGAATCGCTATTACTTTTACTCTTATTTTTATTTTTATGACACACTCAAGAACCTCAGACGCTAACCAGCTAACTAGCTACAAGCTAGTTAGTCATTGTTAGATTTAAAAAATAAAATTTTTAAAACCTGGATAACACTCGCCAGCCCAGCCCCCTGCCCATCCACCGCTGCCCCCTGGACACTGATCTCTTTGGCTACATAGCTGACGCACGCTGGACTGTCCATTAATCACAGGGAGAGACTCCTTTCTGCTTGTTTGTCTTACCTGTGGGCCCGTTGCCTAGTCAACGCCATTTTACCTGCTGTTTGTTGTGCTAGCGGATTAGCCTCACCTACTGTTTTTAGCTAGCTTTCCAAATTCAACACCTGTGATTACTGTATGCCTCGCTGTATGTCTCTCTCAGATGTCAATATGCCTTGTATACAGGAGAGAAATCGTATAGCTGTGATCAATGTTGGAAGAGATTTGCTACATCTGGCTCTCTGACAGTGCACCAGAGAACACACACAGGAGAGAAACCTTATAGCTGTGGTCAATGTGGGAAGGGTTTTGCTTCATCTAACCGTCTGACAGTGCACCAGAGAATACACACAGGCGAGAAATCTTAGCTGTGGTCAATGTGGGAAGAGTTTTAGTCAATCTGGATATCTGACACTACACCAGAGAACACACACAGGAGAGAAATCTCATAGCTGTGACCAGAGATAATCTGATAAAGGATCTCTGATTGAATATTAGAAAATATATACATGAAGGAGTTGTATCATGATTTCAATTAATTAATGTCACAATGTAGAATGTTTTAACATTGTAGTAGGAGTTTTTTAATGATGTCACAATGTAGAAGCCTAAACGTTTGCCCCCTTATGAATTGATTTCAACATGATATGGATATTAGCCTTGGGGGAAATCCTGGCGAAAAATCCCGGCTCTGAAATGGAAGAGTACTATTTATGTGATTTAACAAAAATTGACAAACAAAATAAGAGTTCAGATCAAATGTATTTATATAGCCCTTCTTACATCAGCTGATATCTCAAAGTGTTGTTCAGAAACCCAGCCTAAAACCCCAAACAGCAAGCAATGGAGGTGTAGAAGCACAGTGGCTAGGAAAAACTCCCTAGAAAGGCCTAAACCTAAGAAGAAACCTAGAGAGGAACCAGGCTAAGAGTGGTGGCCAGTCCTCTTCTGGCTGTGCTGGGTGGAAATCATGACAGAACATGGCCAAGATGTTCAAATGTTCATAAATGACCAGCAATGACCAGAGAGTTGAAAACAGCAGGTCTGGGACAGGTAGGACGTCCGGCCCGAACAGGTCAGGGTTCCGCACCAGCCACCCCGGCAGAACAGCTGAAACTGGAGAAGCAGCAGGCCAGGTGGACTGGGGACAGCAGTCATCATGCCAGGTAGTCCTGAGGCATGGTCCTAGGGCTCAGGTCCTCAGAGAGGAGGAAAAAGAAAGACAGAATTAGAGACAGCATACTTAAATTCACACGGGACACCGGATAAGACTGGAGAAGTACTCCCAGATATAACAAACTGACCTAGACCCCCGACACATAAACTACTGCAGCATAAATGCTGGAGGCTGAGACAGGAGGGGTCAGGAGGCAAATGATACCCTGGACAGGGCCAAACAGGCAGAATATAACCCCACCCACTTTGCCAAGCACAGCCCCACACCATTAGAGATATCTTCAACCACCAACTTACCATCCTGGCCAGGCAGAACCGGCCAGGCAGAGACAGCAAGGGCGGTTCGTTGGTCAGAGCCTTTCCGTTCGCCTTCATACTCCTGGGCCAGACTACACTCAATCATGGGACCTACTGAAGAGATGAGTCTTCAGTAAGGCCAAAAGGTTGAGACCGAGTCTGCATCACATGAGTAGGCAGGCCATTCCATAAAAATGGAGCTCTATAGGAGAAAGCCCTGCCTCCAGCTGTTTGCTTAGAAATTCTAGGGACAATTAGGAGTTGTGTTACACTTACCACGTTGGCGACCCACTTGAATCAAAATGTAGCTAGCTGTTTTCTACAAATTGTCCTCTAACC
>NW_027033502.1:0-6332 GCF_034236695.1 Oncorhynchus nerka | reverse complement strand
GCTAATTCCAGCCCTGTTTCCAATCTCGGAACTAAAGGCTACTGGAAAGGTTTGGATTATAAACATATACTTCTATACTACACTATATCAGACAACAGAACATCAGACTGTTTTTGTTTAGTATCTGCAGGTGAATCAGACCTGTCTGTTTAGCTGTGTTCTCTGGGATTAGTCAGACTTCATCACAATGCCTTTAATCTAGCTTCTGATTGGTAGGCAGGCTGGTGGAACAGGCCAATGAGACAGTGTGGTGTACTGTAGGCTGTGGCAGCGCCGCCCATTGTGCGTCCTTGTCGTCGGATTGTGTGTCGGGGTGGCACGGCCCAGGCTGGCAGCAGTAGACAAGGTGATGGCCGTCCCTTGAGATTCCACCTGTTATTGCCAAAGTCGCTGAACTGCCAAAGTTACTGAACTCTCTCTCACCTCGCTGTCAAATCTTCATCTTCTCATTCGCCTGACAGATACACACACACCGTCACATCTCCATGACCTCCATTCCATCTGTTCCTAGCTCCTCCCCCTGATGGAACAGCTCCTGGCCCTTCTATAGGTCCTCCCACCAGCATCTACATCTACTGTCCTCCTATAGCTCCTCCCCCTGATGGAACATGTCTAACAGCTCCTGGCCCTCTTCCTCTACTGTCCTCCTATAGCTCCTCCCACCAGCCTCTTCCTCTACTGTCCTCCTATAGCTCCTCCCACCAGCATCTACATCTACTGTCCTCCTATAGCTCCTCCCCCTGATGGAACATGTCTAACAGCTCCTGGCCCTCCTATAGCTCCTCCCACCAGCCTCTTCATCTACTGTCCTCCTATAGCCCCTCCCCCTGATGGAACATGTCTAACAGCTCCTGGCCCTCCTATAGCTCCTCCCACCAGCCTCTACATCTACTGTCCTCCTATAGCTCCTCCCCCTGATGGAACATGTCTAACAGCTCCTGGCCCTCTTCCTCTACTGTCCTCCTATAGCTCCTCCCACCAGCCTCTTCCTCTACTGTCCTCCTATAGCTCCTCCCACCATCCTCTACATCTACTGTCCTCCTATAGCTCCTCCCCCTGATGGAACATGTCTAACAGCTCCTGGCCCTCTTCCTCTACTGTCCTCCTATAGCTCCTCCCACCAGCCTCTACATCTACTGTCCTCCTATAGCTCCTCCCACCAGCCTCTACATCAACTGTCCTCCTATAGCTCCTCCCACCAGCCTCTTCCTCTACTGTCCTCCTATAGCTCCTCCCACCAGCCTCTACACATACTGTCCTCCTATAGCTCCTCCCACCAGCCTTTACATCTACTGTCCTCCTATAGCTCCTCCCCCTGATGGAACATGTCTAACAGCTCCTGGCCCTCTTCCTCTACTGTCCTCCTATAGCTCCTCCCACCAGCCTCTTCACCTACTGTCGTCCTATAGCTCCTCCCCCTGATGGAACATGTCTAACAGCTCCTGGCCCTCTTCCTCTACTGTCCTCCTATAGTTCCTCCCACCAGCCTCTTCCTCTACTGTCCTCCTATAGCTACTCCCACCAGCCTCTTCATCTACTGTCCTCCTATAGCTCCTCCCCCTGATGGAACATGTCTAACAGCTCCTGGCCCTCCTATAGCTCCTCCCACCAGCCTCTTCATCTACTGTCCTCCTATAGCCCCTCCCCCTGATGGAACATGTCTAACAGCTCCTGGCCCTCCTATAGCTCCTCCCACCAGCCTCTTCATCTACTGTCCTCCTATAGCTCCTCCCACCAGCCTCTTCCTCTACTGTCCTCCTATAGCTCATCCCACCAGCCTTTACATCTACTGTCGTCCTATAGCTCCTCCCCCTGATGGAACATGTCTAACAGCTCCTGGCCCTCTTCCTCTACTGTCCTCCTATAGCTCCTCCCACCAGCCTCTACATCTACTGTCCTCCATAGCTCCTCCCACCAGCCTCTACATCTACTGTCCTCCCATAGCTCCTCCTGATGGAATAACAGCTCCTGGCCCTCTTAGCATTTACATTTAAGTCATTTAGCAGACGCTATCCAGAGCGACTTACAATTGGTGCTGCTCACCTTAAGACATCCAGTGGAACAGCAGCATCTAAATCTTTAAGGGGGGGAGGGTGAGAGGGATTACTTTATCCTATCCTCTTTCCTCTACTGTCCTCCTATGCCTCCCTCCCACTAGCTCCTACATCTACTGTCCTCCTATAGCTCCTCCCACCAGCCTCTACATCTACTGTCCTCCTATAGCTCCTCCCACTAGCCTCTACATCTACTGTCCTCCTATAGCTCCTCCCCTGATGGAACATGTCTAACAGCTCCTGGCTCTCCTATAGCTCCTCCCACCAGCCTCTACATCTACTGTCCTCCTATAGCTCCTCCCCCTGATGGAACATGTCTAACAGGCTCCCTGGCCCTCTTCCTCTACTGTCCTCCTATAGCTCCTCCCACCAGCCTCTCCTCTACTGTCCTCCTATAGCTCCTCCCACCAGCATCTACATCTACTGTCCTCCTATAGCTCCTCCCCTGATGGAACATGTCTAACAGCTTCTGGCCCTCCTATAGCTCCTCCCACCAGCCTCTTCCTCTACTGTCCTCCTATAGCCCTCCTGATGGAACATGCTCCAGCCTGGCCCCCTCCTATAGCTCCTCCCACCAGCCTCTCTACTGTCCTCCTCCAGCTCCTCCCCTGATGGAACATGTCTAACAGCTCCTGGCCCTCTCTGTCCTCCCATAGCTCCTCCCCAATTAGCCTTCTTCTATCTACTGTCCTCCTATAGCCCATCCCACCAGCCTCATGATACATTGGGTCCTATCTATAGCTCCTCCCACTGTCTTACATCTACTGTCCTCCTATAGCCCCTCCCCCTGATGGAACATGTCTAACAGCTCCTGGCCCTCCTATAGCTCCTCCCACCAGCCTCTTCATCTACTGTCCTCCTATAGCTCCTCCCACCAGCCTCTTCCTCTACTGTCCTCCTATAGCTCATCCCACCAGCCTTTACATCTACTGTCCTCCTATAGCTCCTCCCCTGATGGAACATGTCTAACAGCTCCTGGCCCTCTTCCTCTACTGTCCTCCTATAGCTCCTCCCACCAGCCTCTACATCTACTGTCCTCCTATAGCTCCTCCCACCAGCCTTTACATCTACTGTCCTCCTATAGCTCCTCCCCCTGATGGAACATGTCTAACAGCTCCTGGCCCTCTTCCTCTACTGTCCTCCTATAGCTCATCCCACCAGCCTCTTCCTCTACTGTCCTCCTATAGCTCCTCCCACCAGCCTCTACATCTACTGTCCTCCTATAGCTCCTCCCACCAGCCTCTTCATCTACTGTCCTCCTATAGCTCCTCCCACCAGCCTCTACATATACTGTCCTACTATAGCTCCTCCCACCAGCCTTTACATCTACTGTCGTCCTATAGCTCCTCCCCCTGATGGAACATGTCTAACAGCTCCTGGCCCTCTTACATTTACATTTAAGTAATTTAGCAGACGCTCTTATCCAGAGCGACTTACAAATTGGTGCGTTCACCTTAAGACATCCAGTGGAACAGTAGTGCATCTAAATCTTTTAAGGGGGGGAGGGTGAGAGGGATTACTTTATCCTATCCTCTTCCTCTACTGTCCTCCTATAGCTCCTCCCACTAGCCTCTACATCTACTGTCCTCCTATAGCTCCTCCCACCAGCCTCTACATCTACTGTCCTCCTATAGCTCCTCCCACTAGCCTCTACATCTACTGTCCTCCTATAGCTCCTCCCCCTGATGGAACATGTCTAACAGCTCCTGGCTCTCCTATAGCTCCTCCCACCAGCCTCTACATCTACTGTCCTCCTATAGCTCCTCCCCTGATGGAACATGTCTAACAGCTCCTGGCCCTCTTCCTCTACTGTCCTCCTATAGCTCCTCCCACCAGCCTCTTCCTCTACTGTCCTCCTATAGCTCCTCCCACCAGCATCTACATCTACTGTCCTCCTATAGCTCCTCCCCCTGATGGAACATGTCTAACAGCTTCTGGCCCTCCTATAGCTCCTCCCACCAGCCTCTTCCTCTACTGTCCTACTATAGCTCCTCCCACCAGCCTTTACATCTACTGTCCTCCTATAGCTCCTCCCCTGATGGAACATGTCTAACAGCTCCTGGCCTCTCTTCCTCTACTGTCCTCCTATAGCTCCTCCCACCAGCCTCTACATCTACTGTCCTCCTATAGCTCCTCCCACCAGCCTTTACATCTACTGTCCTCCTATAGCTCCTCCCACCAGCCTCTTCATCTACTGTCCTCCTATAGCTCATCCCACCAGCCTCTACATATACTGTCCTACTATAGCTCCTCCCACCAGCCTTTACATCTACTGTCGTCCTATAGCTCCTCCCCCTGATGGAACATGTCTAACAGCTCCTGGCCCTCTTCCTCTACTGTCCTCCTATAGCTCCTCCCACCAGCCTCTTCCTCTACTGTCCTCCTATAGCTCCTCCCACCAGCCTCTACATCTACTGTCCTCCCATAGCTCCTCCCCCTGATGGAACATGTCTAACAGCTCCTGGCCCTCTTACATTTACATTTAAGTCATTTAGCAGACGCTCTTATCCAGAGCGTACTCTACAAATTGGTGCGTTCACCTTAAGACATCCAGTGGAACAGTAGTGCATCTAAATCTTTAAGGGGGAGGGTGAGAGGATTACTTTATCCTATCCTCTTCTCTACTGTCCTCCTATAGCTCCTCCCACTAGCCTCTACATCTACTGTCCTCCTCATAGCTCCTCCCACCAGCCTCTACATCTACTGTCCTCCTATAGCTCCTCCCACTAGCCTCTACATCTACTGTCCTCCTATAGCTCCTCCCACCAGCCTTCCTCTACAGCTCCTCCCACCAGCCTCCTCTACATCTACTGTCCTCCTATAGCCTATCCCACCACATCTACTGTCCTCCTATAGCTCCTCCCACCAGCCTCTCTACATCTACTGTCCTCCTATAGCCTATCCCACCAGCCTATCCCACCACATCTACTGTCCTCCTATAGCTCCTCCCACCAGCCTCTTCCTCTACAGCTCCTCCCACCAGCCTCTCTCTACATCTACTGTCCTCCTATAGCCTATCCCACCAGCCTATCCCACCACATATACTGTCCTCCTATAGCTCCTCCCACCAGCCTCTTCCCCTCTACTGTCCTCCTATAGCTCCTCCCACCAGCCTCTACATCTACTGTCCTCCTATAGCCTATCCCACCAGCCTCCTCTACATCTACTGTCCTCCTATAGCCCCTCCCACCAGCCTCCTCCATCATGAAGACCTTGTTTGTCTCTGTCATCTGAATCACACATCTTTATAAAGGATGTCTACTTCCTGTTCAGTCGTAGAGGATGTAGATAAGTCTTTATTGGGTAATTAGTAGCCCAAGGAGGGAAATTATTATTCTGTTATTCAGCTAGACATTGGATGCATCCCAAAATAGCACCCCATTCCCTATATAGTGTACTACTTTAGACCACACCCATATGGCACCCTATTCCCTATATAGTGTACTACTTTAGACCAGAGCCCTATGGTACACTATTCCTTATATAGTGCACTACTGTTGACCAGAGCCCTATGGTACACTATTCCCTATATAGTGTACTACTTTAGACCAGAGCCCTATGGTACACTATTCCCTATATAGTGTACTACTTTAGACCAGAGCCCTATGGTACACTATTCCCTATATAGTGTACTACTTTAGACCAGAGCCCTATGGTACACTATTCCTTATATAGTGCACTACTGTTGACCAGAGCCCTATGGTACACTATTCCCTATATAGTGTACTACTTTAGACCAGGGCCCTATGGTACACTATTCCCTATATAGTGCACTCCTGTTGACCAGAGCCCTATGGTACACTATTCCCTATATAGTGTACTACTGTTGACCAGAGCCCTATGGTACACTATTCCCTATATAGTGCACTACTGTTGACCAGAGCCCTATGGTACACTATTCCCTATATAGTGCACTACTGTTGACCAGAGCCCTATGGTACACTATTCCCTATATAGTGCACTACTGTTGACCAGAGCCCTATGGTACACTATTCCCTATATAGTGCACTACTTTAGACCAGAGCCCTATGGTACACTATTCCCTATATAGTGCACTACTGTTGACCAGAGCCCTATGGTACACTATTCCCTATATAGTGCACTACTGTTGACCAGAGCCCTATGGTACACTATTCCCTATATAGTGCACTACTTTAGACCAGAGCCCTATGGTACACTATTCCCTATATAGTGCACTACTGTTGACCAGAACTCTATGGTACACTATTCCCTATATAGTGTACTACTGTTGACCAGAGCCCTATGGTACACTATTCC
>NW_027033501.1:0-6330 GCF_034236695.1 Oncorhynchus nerka | reverse complement strand
ACCTACCCCCAGTCCAACGTCATGACACTGCATATTGACTAACCTCTCTGTCTCTCTGGAGATCCTGTGCTTCTGGATCCAAACACTTTACACCCAGATCTCATCCTGTCTGAGGATCTGACCAGAAGAGGTCAGAATCTTCCCAACAACCCAGAGAGGATTTAAAAATATGGGGCGGTCCTTGGCTCTGGAATGTTTGACTCAGGACACCACTGCTGGGAAGTGTTGGACTGTCAGTTTGTGGAGGAGTTGATGCCCTTGCCCCCGAAGTTTCCAGAGAGCCTGTAAAAATAAAAGACAACCTACATACAAACCTAATTTTGAGCTATACGTTGTCTGAATGGTAATATTATTTGTAACAAGGAGGAATCTGAAGAGGAAGATTGTGAAGCTGGACTGGGACAGAGGAGAGGTTTCCTTTGTTAACGCTGCCAACAACAAAATCCTCTGCACGTAATACCACCGATTTACAGAGAAGATGTATCCGTTCTTCTTTGTACTAGATAATCACCTGCTAAGGTGTCTGTTACAGTGGAAAATGCTACGTGATGGCGGCATGGAAATAAAATACATCCTTTTGGTGTATATTATCCTGATTGTGTATATTATGTGATTTGGTTATCGTACCTGGAAGCTAAGTGTCACTTGCCACATCATCATCATGACTCTAAACGTACCATCATGACTCTAAACGTACCATCATGACTCTAAACGTACCATCATGACTCTAAACGTACCATCATGACTCTAAACGTATCATCATGACTCTAAACGTACCATCACGACTCTAAACGTACCATCATGACTCTAAACGTACCATCACGACTCTAAACGTACCATCATGACTCTAAACGTACCATCATGACTCTAAACGTATCATCACGACTCTAAACGTACCATCACGACTCTAATCCACGACTCTAAACGTACCATCATGACTCTAAACGTACCATCATGACTCTAAGCGTATCATCATGACTTTAAGCGTACCATCATGACTCTGGCGATATCATCATGACTCTAAACGTGCCATGACTCTAAACGTACTCATGACTCTAAACGTATCATCATGACTCGTATCATCATGACTCTAACGTACCATCATGACTCTAACGCGTATCATCGACTCTAAACGCCATCATGACTCTAAGCGACTCTAAACGTATCGATCATGACTCTAAACGTACCATCATGACTCTAAACGTCGATCATGACTCTAAACGTACCATCATGACTCTAAACGTATCATCATGATGATGTAGCAAGTGACACTTTGCTTCTTAAAATGTCCTATATCTTGAAAACTTGACCTCTGACATGCCAAAACATTTCGGGGCTGTGTCAACAGTGGACCAGTTAAAAAAAAAACACCTAAATATTATTTTGGGGTGGATTTTTCTTTTAAGTTGAATGAATTAACTGAAAGTCACTCTAGATACAAGCGTCTACTAACGACTCAAATGTAAATGTAACGTGCCAGTCAGATGAAAATGGATAACTTCCTTCTCTTTTATATTTCATGCAAATGATGTGTGTGACCTGTGAACTTGTTACTAGCATTAAAAATGATCTATGTGAAATATGATATAAGTACATGACATAATTATTACATCACAGTACATTACATCATTAGTACATGACATCATAATTACATTACAATACATTACATCATTAGTACATGACACCATTATTACATCACAATACATTACATCATTAGTACATGACATAATTATTATATTATGTGATAATTGTATCTTTATACAGGGGCAAGTATATGGTATAATAATGCACTTACTGTAGATACATCCATATACGCTGTAGTGCACTACGTAGGGAATAGGGTGCCATTTGAGACTTACTGTAGATACATCCATATACGCTGTAGTGCACTACGTAGGGAATAGGGTGCCATTTGAGACCTACGGTAGATACATCCATATACGCTGTAGTGCACTATGTAGGGAATAGGTTGCCATTTGAGACCTACTGTAGATACATCCATATACGCTGTAGTGCACTACGTAGGGAATAGGTTGCCATTTGAGACTTACTGTAGATACATCCATATACGCTGTAGTGCACTACATAGGGAATAGGTTGCCATTTGAGACTTACTGTAGATACATCCATATACGCTGTAGTGCACTACGTAGGGAATAGGATGCCATTTGAGACATACTGTAGATACATCCATATACGCTGTAGTGCACTACGTAGGGAATAGGGTGCCATTTGAGACTTACTGTAGATACATCCATATACGCTGTAGTGCACTACGTAGGGAATAGAGTGCCATTTGAGACTTACGGTAGATACATCCATATACGCTGTAGTGCACTACGTAGGGATTCGGGTGCCATTTGAGACACAGTCTCTTTGTTGCAATGAAGTCACGTCCTTGGTTGGTAGCTGTGGGTTGAATCCTAATTTAAGCAGTGCACATGGAAGTCCATACCTCATGCAAACATAGCCGGAGACTCAGACTGACACTCGTGCTGATTTGAGGAATGTTCGGGTTACACAAGTGACCAGGGTTCAAATAGTATTTCCTTTTCTTTTGCTTTAGCCTGCCAGGAGTGCCAGGTGGGCGGGGTTCTGGACTTTTGAGACTTGTCTATGAGTTCCATTGCTGCCAGGCGAGCTCAATCGAGCCCAGATGAAGTATTTGAAATAAAGCAGATACTATTTGAACCTTGGCTAAGCAACCTGAAGAAGCATTTAATGAAGCATTAAAATCAAACATTAGTGTCAGTCTGGGTCTTACAGTTATGTGCATGTGATTCAGCTCCATGTTCCCTGTAAAGTAGGATTTGAACTGTAGATACCAACCACAGATGTGTGAGGATTGGGGCCCTAGGCTTGGTGTGTCTGGTGAGGAGAGAGTAGGAGAATATATATTTATATATATATGCCATATATATATATATATATATATATATATATATATATATATATATATATAGAGAGAGAGAGAGAGAGAGAGAGAGAGAGAGAGATGCAACTTGACCAACACTGGATTCAATACTACTTTATCTGTGATTACCGGGAGCTAAGGACCAATAGAATAGTCCCAAAAAGGTCAACCCCACCCATCTGGCACATGTGGGCTAAAGTGAAAGCTCAAAGAACTTGAAAGAGTTCAGATACTAAAGTTAACCTCTATGGCACACATACATCTAGCATTCAGTTCATGGAGTTATCACACGTAGATCTAGCATTCAGTTCATGGAGTTATCACACATTCATCTAGCATTCAGTTCATGGAATTATCACACATTCATCTAGCATTCAGTTCATGGAGTTATCACACATTCATCTAGCATTCAGTTCATGGGTTATCACATTCATCTAGCATTCAGTTCATGGGTTATCACATTCATCTAGCATTCAGTTCATGGGTTATCACACATTCATCTAGCATTCAGTTCATTAGATTATCACACATTCATCTAGCATTCAGTTCATGGAGTTATCACACATTCATCTAGCATTCAGTTCGTAGAATTATCCATTCACGGTTCATGTTATCACACATTCATCAGCATTCAGTTCATGGGTTATCACACATTCATCTAACATTCTGTTCATGGAGTTATCCACATACATCTAACATTCAGTTCATGGAGTTATCACGTTCATCAGCATTCAGTTCATGGGTTATGCATTAATCTAGCATTCAGTTCTGGCGTTATCACACATTCATCTAGCATTCAGTTCATGGAGTTATCACACATTCATCACAGCATTCAGTTCATGGAGTTATCACACAGGTACTGATAAAGACACACACACTCAAACACACATACAAACACACATACACACCCACTCACACACACATACACGCACCTATGCACACACATTATGCATCACACATGAACACAAAATGCCAATATCCCTCCCTGTCTCTCTATCTCTCACTCTCTCTTACTTTCCCTTCCCTCCTCTTATCTCTTTCCCTCTTCACATGTCCTTTCTCCCTCCTCCCTCTTCTCCCTCCCTCTCCCTCCCTCGTCTCCCTCTCCCTCCCGCTCTCTCTCTGGCTGAATCTCTCTCTCTCACAGCTCTCTCTCTCTTCTTCTCTCTCTCTCTCTCTCTCTATATATATACTGTATATATATCTCTCTCTTTCTCTTTCCCTCCCTCCCTCCCTCTCTCTTTCTCTCCTCCCCTTTTCGTTCCTCTCTTTCTAACTTCTTGCACTCTTGCTCAGAAAAATAATCCATGGAGGCTCTCAGACTAGAAGCTCGAGCATTAGGGTCCTCTCAGGGGTTCCACCCCGCTCAAGGCCCTTCTCCCTGGGGCAGAGGGCCTCGTCCTTCCCTGGAGATCCAGGGCTTGCCGGAGCATGGAGAGACATTTACCTTGTTCTGTGTGGATGACCTGGAGCCAGTGTGCAGTCAGTGTGGACTGACTGAGACCCACGAGGGGCACAGAGTCTACCCCATAACGGAGGCTGTACCTGACTGTAAGGTAAGAGACGGACGGACAGACAGACGGGCAGGTAGGCAGGCACGCAGACAGACGGGCAGACAGACAAGCACACAGACAGAGAGACAGACAGACAGACAGACAGACAGACATGTCTACAAGCTACCTACACTCCTACTTTATGTAACTTCGCATTTAAATATCTGTTCATCGAGTATCTGCCATTTAGCAGATACTTTTATTTGATGTGGCGTATCTGTGCAGTTACATAAGATAGTGTGTGTGTGTGTGTGTGTGTGTGTGTGTGTGTGTGGTTTGCACTGATTGTTTTGCAATCCACTCTGTTATTGTTGCCATGCCACATACATACAGATGTAGCATCGTAATTTGACCAGTTTTGTCACAGTAAAATAATCCTGCAGCAACAGGATTTGAACGTTCAGTCCGTAATGTTGCTTGATCGGTGGTTAGGCTGTTAGCTGGCTAATATGAGGCTACATGAAGTGTGATACTGTTCATTTAACCGTGAGTCACGTGATCGGTGGTTAGGCTGTTCGCTGGCTAATATGAGGCTACATGAAGTGTGATACTGTTCATTTAACCGTGAGTCACTTGATCGGTGGTTAGGCTGTTCGCTGGCTAATATGAGGCTACATGAAGTGTGATACTGTTCATTTAACCGTGAGTCACTTGATCGGTGGTTAGGCTGTTTAGCTGGCTAATATGAGGCTACATGAAGTGTGATACTGTTCATTTAACCGTGAGTCACTTGATCGGTGGTTAGGCTGTTAGCTGGCTAATATGAGGCTACATGAAGTGTGATACTGTTCATTTAACCGTGAGTCACGTGATCGGTGGTTAGGCTGTTCGCTGGCTAATATGAGGCTACATGAAGTGTGATACTGTTCATTTAACCGTGAGTCACGATCAGGTGGTTAGGCTGTTAGCTGGCTGAATGAGGCTGCATGAGTGTGATACTGTTGTTCTTTAAAATGCAGTCACGTGATCGTGGTTAAAATGTTATTGGCTAATATCAGGCTACATGAAGTGATACTGTTCATTTAACCGTGAGTCACTGATCGGTGGTTAGGCTGTTCGCTGGCTAATATGAGGCTAAGTATGAAGTGTGGATACTGTTCATTTAACCGTGAGTCACTTGATCGTGGTGGTTAGTTAAAGGCTGGCTAATATGAGGCCACATGAAGTGTGATACTGTTCATTTAAACTCGGTGAGTCACTTGACGGTGGTTAGGCTGTTAGCTGGATAATATGAGGCTACATGAAGCGGTGATACGTCTATTTAACCGTGAGTCACTGCAGGGTTTATAATGACATATCTGCTTTCCACGTGGTATTTGGTGGTGCAGGAAAATTCTCAGCAACAGAAGAGTTATGACATTAAGATCCTACATCTGTACGTGTTTGGCTCATGAGGTGTTATTTCGGTTCCAGTCTCCATGTGCTTTGACACTTAATTGACGCGTAGAGTAACATGACCTTGTCTATGAGGCCATGCACGCACGCACGCACACACACACACACACACACACACACACACACACACACACACACACACACACACACACACACACACACACACACACACACACACACACACACAAGCAGGGGTGGACTGGCCATCTGGCATTTCAGGCAAATGGCAGATGGGCTTGTCCACTTTTAGCCCAGTGGGCTGGTGTCACTTGTTTCTTTTTTAGCAATGTTATTACCTGGGTAATAATGGGGGATTCACATAAAAGGCCTCAAGGAAAAAAATGGGCCAGTGTGGGGGCCCTTTAAAATGGGCCAGAGTGGGGGGCCTTTAAAATGAGCCAGTGTGGGGTCCCTTTAAAATGGGCTAGTATGGGGGCCCTTTAAAATGAGCCAGTGTGGGGGCCCTTT
>NW_027033500.1:0-6328 GCF_034236695.1 Oncorhynchus nerka | reverse complement strand
TGACTTAGTCGTGTGCATATATTTGTACATATGGGTGGTCCTGGGAATCAAACTCACTGTCTTGGCATTGCAAACGCCATGCTCTACCAACTGAGCTACAGAGCACCACCACTTGGCTAATAGCTGAACAGAGATACTTACCGGTCTACCTGGCATGCCTATATCTCCCTTTAGACCAGCTGGACCATAGGGACCCTATAGAGACAGAGAACAATATAAATCTACCAGCTGGACCCTATAGAGACAGAACAATATAAATCTACCAGCTGGACCCTATAGAGACAGAACAATATAAATCTACCAGCTGGACCCTATAGAGACAGAACAATATAAATCTACCAGCTGGACACTATAGAGACAGAACAATATAAATCT
The DNA here is from genome assembly GCF_034236695.1 of Oncorhynchus nerka. Taxonomy (NCBI): domain Eukaryota; kingdom Metazoa; phylum Chordata; class Actinopteri; order Salmoniformes; family Salmonidae; genus Oncorhynchus; species Oncorhynchus nerka. The sequence continues at coordinate 5,953 of NW_027033500.1, read as the reverse complement.
ACCAGCTGGACCCTATAGAGACAGAACAATATACATCTACCAGCTGGACCCTATAGAGACAGAACAATATAAATCTACCAGCTGGACACTATAGAACAGAACAATATAAATCTACCAGCTGGACCTATAGAGACAGAACAATATAAATCTACCAGCTGGACCATAGAACAAGAACAATATAAATCTACCAGCTGGACCCTATAGAGACAGAACAATATACATCTACCAGCTGGACCCTATAGATACAGAACAATATAAATCTACCAGCTGGACCCTATAGAGACAGAACAATATAAATCTACCAGCTGGACCCTATAGTGACAGAACAATATAAATCTACCAGCTGGACACTATAGAGACAGAACAATATAAATCTACCAGCTGGACCCTATAGAGACAGAACAATATAAATCTACCAGCTGGACCCTATAGAGACAGAACAATATAAATCTACCAGCTGGACCCTATAGAGACAGAACAATATAAATCTACCAGCTGGACCCTATAGAGACAGAACAATATACATCTACCAGCTGGACCCTATAGATACAGAACAATATAAATCTACCAGCTGGACCCTATAGAGACAGAGAACAATATAAATCTACCAGCTGGACCCTACAGAAACAGAGAACTATATACAGTACATCCATGGTTATCAATGGCTAATCAGAAACAAAGCATGTCACTGTTAAAGGAGAGTACTTACAGGAGGTCCCTCAGGTCCCGGGAGTCCCTTCTCTCCCTGCACACAGAGTCAAAGGGTATCAACATTTTATGTTGCATGGCACATATAAAAGAGATGGACAAGCATAATAACATACAGTATTTCTACCAACTATAAATCTCGTGTGTGGTTTTTCTCACCGGTTGAGACCCCAGCCCTCCCAAGTACAGGGGTCTTCCATCAGGCCCCATGATAATACCAGGTTCTCCTTTCTCCCCCTGGACAGGACACAGGGTGGAGACATGTCAATACTTCATGCAATTGTCCCTGTACTGTACAGAAAACAAGATATGAATTAAGTTATTACCAGACCTTAGCTGCGTATCCTGGCTGTCCAGGCTCTCCTGTATCTCCCTTTGGTCCCATAGGCCCCTACAGAAGAAGTTGTGATCAGTATAAATAACAACCTTGTGTGTGTATATTTTTAAAAGAGAGTTCCATTAACATGTTTTAGACAGTTTTCAACATACAACTAGTAGGCCGTACAGCATTGCTTTTTGAAATATTAGGGAGCACTATTAAGGTGTTTCAACTGAAATATATATAAAATAAAATAAATCCATTAACATGTTATAAAATCGTTTTTGCCGCAATCTCCACCATACATCTAGAACAACACTGTCACTGGTGTGTTTCAACTGTGAAATATCTTTAGAAACAGTCAAGGTAAATGTCTCCATTCCACTGTGTGTTCATTGGCAGTGTGATACTGATACATACTGGGAATCCTGCCCGGCCGGGAAGACCTGGTCCTCCCTGGAGAAAAGGAAATAAGGGTTAGGGTGACTATAAAACATAAGACATTATAAAACTGCATGTAGAGTAACATAGTGACTTGTCTGCTGAGTCAAATTCTCACCTGTCCTTGATTCCCAAGAACTCCATCAAACTACAACGAGACAGAGACAGGTAGGTCAGTTGTGTCACTGAAACATCACTATGATCCAGAGCAGACAAGACCGTACAGTACACAGCCACACTCACACTGCCTGAGGTCTGGTAGATCTGTCCCGGTGGGCCAGGGGCTCCTGGAGGTCCAGGGGGCCCCCCTTCACGTCCTGGCTCACCCTACAACACCACACACACACAACAGCATGAGAGCCATGGGACACTCAATAGATGACTTACGCTACCGTTCAAAAGTTTGGGGTCACTTAGAAAAGTCTTTGTTTTTGAAAGAAAAGCAAAGGTTTTGTCCATTTAAAATAACATCAAATTGATTAGAAATACAGTGTAGACATTGTTAATGTTGTAAATTACTATTGTAGCTGGAAACGGCGTACAGAGGCCCATTATCAGCAACCATCACTTCTGTGTTCCAATGGCACGTTGTGTTAGCTAATCCAAGTGTATCATTTTAAAAGTCGCATTGATCATTAGAAAACCCTTTTGCAATTATGTTAGTGCAGCTGAAAACTGTTGTTCTGATTAAAGAAGCAAGAAAAAAAAATCAACCACCAAAACATGGTAATCAGGAGTAGGTAACTCACCCTTTCTCCTCTGTCTCCCCTCTCCCCTTTGTCTCCCTGTGTATACACAAGAAACAAAACAGAATAGGTTAGTGCACTTTGTGTGGGTTACTCTAAAGCCTAAGTAACGTTCTAATAGAGTCTGGGGAGGTGGCTGAGGGATAATGATCTTCTACCAATTGTCCTGGGAATCCGTCCATCCCTGGTGTTCCATCCCGTCCTCTTGCTCCCTCGCTCCCCTTCTCTCCCGAAAGCCCAGGCAAACCAGATCTTCCCTGTATGATGACAGGAATACAGTAAGCATAGCTATATAACAAAGATATGGCCTCCAATCAAACTTAGCAATATATTCAAAGGGATTTCCTGGTTCTTACTGGAAGGCCTGCGATTCCGGGCGGACCCTGAAAAACAATGGATATGTGACTATGTCTTAGTTGACGTGATCGTAAAGGCAATCCAAATTATGAGTGAATGGCAATGTATAGATCACCTGTGGTCCTGGAATCCCTATCACTCCAGCAACACCATTGACCCCCGTCACTTCGGAACCCTCCCCGTCACCCTACACAGAGAGGACACAGATACAGTTCAAAAAAGACAATTCCACAAAAATATATGTAGTCAAATATACAGTATGTAGTCAATTTGGTAACAATTTGAATGAAGGGAGCTTTGGGGTGGGAGGTTAAGCTGTAGTTGATGTAGTCTGGGTGGGTGGCAGGAGTTGTGTACAGTACTCACATAACTCACAGGGTAGGACTGTCCGGGGGGTCCGGGTGGTCCTGGAGTCCCAATCGGTCCCATGGGCCCAGGAAGCCCAGCCAAGCCCCCCTGCCCTGCCTGACCAGGCACTCCAGGGTCACCCTGAGAACCCTGGTGGTTAGGAGCGAAGAGGTGAGAGACAGAGAGAGATTGTAAAGATGTGTGTGTAAAAATCAGCAGTCCATTTACATGTAGACATCATTGACACAGCATGCTAACAGACAAAGAAGCATTCCACAAAATTGGAATTATTATTACTATAACAAGCAATCAATATTGAAAATAATAAAAAAAACAATTATAAAAACTAATGACTGCATATAGTTTAGTTCCAATATAAAACATCCAGACTGATGGTAAAATATCTTAAGCAACGACATGCTATTTAAGATGTTATGTCAGAAGGCAAACAAGCAAATGTTCCATTTGTCCTATAATGAAACTGGTAATTAGAGTTTTTCTCAGTGAGTTGATTCCCCCATGTGATGAATGCAGCTTAAACCAAGGAACCAATAGCAGGAGACCCAGTAGTACCTGTGACCCATCACCTTCACTAAAGATACTGGTCAAAAAGTTGCAGAAGGCAGACAAAGAGTTTTGCTAGAGGGAGACAAGCATAAGCATAAAATCCTCACACCACCACCAACATCATGTTTAGACTATCGATCTCTAGGAGAAGTCCCACCACCAACATCATGTTTAGACTATCGATCTCTAGGAGAAGTCCACCAACATCATGTTTAGACTATCGATCTCTAGGAGAAGTCCCACCACCAACATCATGTCCACCGCCAACATCATGTTTAGACTATCGATCTCTAGGAGAAGTCCCACCACCAACATCATGTTTAGACCATCGATCTCTAGGAGAGGTCCCACCACCAACATCATGTTTAGACTATCGATCTCTAGGAGAGTCCCACCACCAACATCATGTTTAGACTATCGATCTCTAGGAGAAGTCCCACCACCAACATCATGTTTAGACTATCAATCTCTAGGAGAAGTCCCACCACCAACATCATGTTTAGACTATCAATCTCTAGGAGAAGTCCCACCACCAACATCATGTTTAGACTATCGATCTCTAGGAGAAGTCCCAGCACCAACATCATGTTTAGACTATCGATCTTTAGGAGAAGTCCCACCACCAACATCATGTTTAGACTATCAATCTCTAGGAGAAGTCCCACCACCAACATCATGTTTAGACTATCGATCTCTAGGAGAAGTCCCACCACCAACATCATGTTTAGACTATCGATCTCTAGGAGAAGTCCCACCACCAACATCATGTTTAGACTATCGATCTCTAGGAGAAGTCCCACCACCAACATCATGTTTAGACTATCGATCTCTAGAAGTCCCACCACCAACATCATGTTTAGACTATCAATATCTAGGAGAAGTCCCACCACCAACATCATGTTTAGACTATCAATATCTAGGAGAAGTCCCACCACCAACATTATGTTTAGACTATCAATATCTAGGAGAAGTCCCACATCAAACAGCACCAAAGAAACAAGGTCAAAGTGAAAATAGCTATATATTTAAGATTTAGAGGTGGGATAGTATGGGTGTATTTGAGAGCTCACCCTCTCTCCACTGGGCCCTGGAAGACCTAGATCACCAGCTTCTCCCTGCGGATGAGAGGGAGAGAGAGATGGGGAAAGAGAGAGATACAGAGAGAAAGAGACAATCATCTCAAAAGGATCCCTATACAAAGGTCCAGTTCTGTGTGTGCTGTACATACAGTGATATATACACTCAGCAAAAAAAGAAACACCCCTTTTTCAGGACCCTGTCTTTCAAAGATAGTTTGTAAAAATCAAAATAACTTCACAGATCTTCATTGTAAAGGGTTTAAACACTGTTTCCCCATGCTTGTTCAATGAACCATAAACAATGAATGAACATGCACCTGTAGAATGGTTAAAACACTTAACAGCTTACTGATGGTAGGCAATTAAGGTCACAGTTATGAAAACTTAGGACACTAAAGAGGCCTTTCTATTGACTCTGAATAACATCAAAAGAAAGATGACCAGAGTTCTTGCTCATCTGCGTGAACATGCCTTAGGCATGCTGCAAGTAGGCATGAGGACTGCAGATGTGGACCAGGGCAATAAATTGAGATGCCTAAGACAGCGCTACAGGGAGACAGGACGGACAGCTGATCGTCCTCGCAGTGGCAGACCACGTATAACAACACCTTCACAGGATCAGTACACCCGAACATCACACTTGCGGGACAGGTACAGGATGGCAACAACAACTGCCCGAGTTACACCAGGAATGCACAATCCCTCCATCGGTGCTCAGACTGTCCACAATAGGCTGAGAGAGGCTGGACTGAGGGCTTGTAGGCCTGTTGTAAGGCAGGTCCTCACCAGACATCACCGGCAACAACGTCGCCTATGGGCACAAACCCACCATCGCTGGACCAGACAGGACTGGCAAAAAGTGCTCTTCACTGACGAGTCGTGGTTTTGTTTCACCAGGGGTGATGGTCGGATTCGCGTTTATCGTCGAAGGAATGAACATTACACCGAGGCCTGTACTCTGGGGCGGGATCGATTTGGAGGTGGAGAGTCCGTCGTGGTCTGGGGTGGTGTGTCACAGCATCATCAGACTGAGCTTGTTGTCATTGCAGGCAATCTTAATGATGTGCATTACAGGGAAGACATCCTCCTCCCTCATCTGGTACCCTTCCTGCGGGCTTATCCTGACATGACCCTCCAGCATGACAATGCCACCAGCCATACTGCTCATTCTGTGCATGATTTCCTGCAAGGCAGGAATGTCAGTGTTCTGCCATGGCCAGCGAAGAGCCCGGATCTCAATCCCATTGAGCACGTCTGGGACCTGTTGGATTGGAGGGTGAGGTGCAGTCCATGTGCTGTCCAGTTTCTGGTGCAGTCCATGAGGAGGAGCTGCAATGCAGTACTTAATGCAGCTGGTGGCCACACCAGAAACTGACTTACTTTTAGAG
>NW_027033499.1:0-6326 GCF_034236695.1 Oncorhynchus nerka | reverse complement strand
TGATCTGAATGTCATTCTGCACAGAAAGACTGTGTGCTGTTAGAATGCAGTCATACTATATTATGCTCAAGATACAGATGTTTAATATCAGCCTAGTATGTAATGTGTGTGTGTGTGTGTGGTGTTGTGTGTGTTGCAGAGCTGCTGAGAGAAGCCATGAAGTTAACAGAGTGTGAACAGGTGAGACTGGGTGTTGTGTCGTGGGAGGGATGGAGGAATGTCACATTCTTGGACCTCAGTCATGTCCTCCTGGGCTGCTGTTGGTCAATATTGACCAAACGTCCGTCAATATTTAGTTCTGTCTTTGGTTATTTGAATAAGGCATACCATGTTAGTTGTAGTGAGGTGTTTGAGTCATTTCGTAGTGAGGTGGTTGAGTCGTTCCTGAGAGCCTGTCTGTCTCGTCCATGGCGCTCAGAGAGGCTGTCCGTAAGCAGAGTCGTAGTGAGGTGTTGAGTCGTAGTGAGGTGTTGAGTCGTAGTGAGGTGTCGTAGTGAGGTGTTGAGTCGTAGTGAGGTGTTGAGTCGTGCCTGAGGCCTGTCTGTCTCCTCCAGGCTGCTTGTCCATGGCGCTCCAGAGAGACAGCCACGTTGCTAGAGTCGTAGTGAGGTGTTGTAGTGAGGTGTTGAGTCGTAAGTGAGGTGTCGTAAGTGAGGTGTTGAGTCGTAGTGAGGTGTTGTAGTGAGGTGTTGAGTCGTAGTGAGGTGTTGTAGTGAGGTGTTGAGTCGTAGTGAGATGTTGAGTCGTGGTAAGGTGTCGTAGTGAGGTGTTGAGTCGTGGTGAGGTGTTGAGTCGTGGTGAGGTGTCGTAGTGAGGTGTTGAGTCGTAGTGAGGTGTTGAGTCGTGGTGAGGTGTCGTAGTGAGGTGTTGAGTCGTAAGTGAGATGTTGAGTCGTAGTGAGGTGTTGAGTCGTGCCTGAGGCCTGTCTGTCTCCTCCAGGCTGATTTGTCCATGGCGCTCCAGAGAGACAGCCACGTGAAGCAGAGTCGTAGTGAGGTGGTGTTGAGTCGTGCCTGAGGCCTGTCTGTCTCCTCCAGGCTGACTTGTCCATGGCGCTCCAGAGAGACAGCCACGTGAAGCAGAGTCGTAGTGAGGTGGTGTTGAGTCGTGCCTGAGGCCTGTCTGTCTCCTCCAGGCTGGCTTGTCCATGGCGCTCCAGAGAGACAGCCACGTGAAGCAGCAGCGGCTTATTGAGGAGAAGTGGAAGAGGACCAGACAGGAGGGCAATCCCATGGTCCTCCTGAGCCACCCTCTACCCGACCAGCCCCGGCCTCGTGACCAACGAGCCCCCGCCACCCAGAGAGGGAGTACGACACCTGGCTGTACCTCCTGAAGAACAAGGGCTCCCCCCCTCCCCCCACACCCTGCCCCGGCAGCAAGGCCCACAAGGATGATAAGACCCGTCTGGAGGAGCAGCAGACCACCATCGCCAGCCTGCGGCGCCACATAGACGTTCTGCTGGGAGAGAACGAGAAACTGACCCAGGACAACAAGCGCCTGCGAGGGGAGAACATCCGGCTGAAGAGGGATGCCACGGACACAGACTTACTGGAGAAATCAGAGCTGTGGGTTCTTCCCCAGTCAGAGGAGAGGAGGAACAAGGACATCTCCATACCTAACCTGCCCCCTCTGGAGATGCCCACCCAGGACATCTCTCTGGACGACCTGCCTGCCCTGGAGCTCCCCGAGGACATCCAGCACGAACTGCAGGCGCTGCTGGACAGAGACGACAAGCTGTGATGAGACAGGCGGACAGACAACCCAGTACTAACTAACTAAAGGACGCCTCTCTACACACTGGACTGGAAGGAAGCTGGCAAATCTCAATAAAAGTGTTTGATTGGTCGGTGGCCTCAGGCACTAGATAGCAACCACAAATGGTCACCGTGACAAGTTGGTAAAGGTCATTTCTCCTAGTTCTGTCTGTCTCCTCAGTGTCTCTACTAGTGGGTACTACATCTCGTACACACACACACACACACACACACACACACACACACACACACACACACACACAAACAAACTCTTTGCAGAAATTGTGCCTTTGAAAATGTCTGAAATGAAGTCAAAAGGGAGGTGACCATCATCAGTGATCTCCCTGCTTTGATAACAGGCCTCTATATCTGGAGGCCCTGATTGGTCGACTGGGACGACCTGCTGACCCTCTGATACCCACCAGGGACGACCCGCTGACCCTCTGATACCCACCAGGGACGACCCGCTGACCCTCTGATACCCACCAGGGACGACCCGCTGACCCTCTGATACCCACCAGGGACGACCCGCTGACCCTCTGATACCCACCAGGGACGACCCGCTGACCCTCTGATACCCACCAGGGACGACCCTCTGATACCCACCAGGGACGACCTACTGACCCTCTGACCCTCTGATCTACATCCATAGTGTGTGAGTGTTGTTGTGTTGTTGTGTTGAGCCCCACCAGCTGTCTGCCAGATGTCTGATGGGAGAGTCAGGCTGCAGAATACCAGGAACTTTAAATTAATTCCCTGGTTTTCCAGAAAACCTGGTTGGATGCTTCCGGATTCTCTGCTTTTTCCCGGGAAACTTCCAAACCAGGATTTCTGTAAAACTAGGTCATTTATTGGAAGGTTCCCGGAATTCTTGCAGCCCTAGTAGAGAAGAGTATCACTGAGTGAACCTGCAGTTTAAATCCTCTCTCCTTCATCCCCTCTTCATCCTCATCATTTTTTACCACCAACCTGTGAATGGTGAAGTTTAGATGTTAAAGCTGAATGGTGAAGTTTAGATGTTAAAGCTGAATGGTGAAGTTTAGATGTTAAAGCTGAATGGTGTTTGTCCTTCAGCCCTTCAATGCAACGTTTGTTTCTTAATAAATGAAAACAAGCGTAGAGCCTCGTCAGTTTTTAACATTTCTGTTCTAGTCGAGATCATAGACAGGTGTTTGTTTCCGTCGTTGGTCTAGAGATCCGGGTGTATCGGTTTGGATAATAGAGATACCAAACTCAGCAATTACAACAGTACCCTGCTTCACTGGACTCTGGCTAGGCAGACAACACTCCTTAGCTTGGTCCCAGATGTGTTTGGCAAGACAAGGAGTTCACACGATGACACAAACAGATCTGGGATCAGGCTCCATTGTCCTCTGTCTCAGTATGAAAGTCCCTCAGCAGTGTGAACTGTTTCTCTTCGTAGTGTCTCCAGTTCAGGACGAGGTGCTCTGGGAGAGGACTGAAATCATCCTCTATTCCCCATGTTGAGCACTACTCTACACCAGGACCCATAGGGCCTTGGTCTCTCCAGTGTCTGAGAGGTTCGGTACCACGTGGACTTACACTAGATAAATCTCTAGTTTAATTTGTACTGTAATCATCTAAGTTGTTGATTTGTGGAACAAACCACACAAATAACATTTTCAGGTAACTGTTTTTCTTTTGCTTGATTCTGTAATATGCAGAATGTGGATTCATTGCGTCTCCAGTGTAGCAGTGTGAATCCGGGTGTAATACAGGGCATTCAGAAAGTATTCAGACCCCTAGACTTTTTCCACATTTTGTTACGTTACAGCCTTATTCTAAAATGGATTCAATCTTTTTCCCCCTCAATCTACAGACGACACTCCATTATGACAAAGCAAAAAGTCAATGTTTTATTTTAGAAAATGTATTTAAAAAAATAAACTGAAATATTCAGACCCTTTACTCAGTACTCTGTTGAAGCCCCTTTGGCAGAGTCTTCTTGGATATGGCGCTACAAAGCTTGGCCTCACCTGTATTTGGGGACTTAAAACAATTACCTTATTTACTTATTTTTTTTTAATACATTTGCAAAAATGTCTAAACCTGTTTTCACTTTGTCATCCTGGGGCATTGTGATGTCATCCTGGGGCATTGTGATGTCATGCTGGGGCATTGTGATGTCATCCTGGGGCATTGTGATGTAATTAATTGAATCTATTTTAGAATAAGGCTGTAACGTGGAAAAAGGGTCTGAATACTCCCTGAACAGACATCTTCTATTCAATCAACACACTAAACCAGAAGTAATCTACTAGTGCCAGACGCGCCTGACTGATATCATTATGTACGACTATATATATATAAGGACGGCTTTAGTCAGGCGATACGGTGTTATTCAGAGGGAACCAAATCCACCGTGTCTTCTTCATGTAATAGTATCGGGTTACAACAGCAATCAGGGTGCATCAGAAGGATTTGATTTTGTATTTGTGATGTAAATCTCCATCTATCCGATCTCATGATGATGAACATGTTCACTTTGTTTTGGTGATGCATGAATGATGGTACGAGCTGTATGTATATGATTGTTAAGATATTAAAAATGACAGATGTGTGGATTTCTTTTCATGTGGTGAGACTGATATACACTCCCTGATCAAAAGTATATGGACATCTGCTCATTCCAAAATCATGGGTATTAGTATGGAGTTGGTCCCATTGCTGTTATAACCACTCTTCTGGGAAGACTTTCCACTAGATGTTGGATCATTGCTGCTATAACAGCCTCCACTCTTCTGGGAAGGCTTTCCACTAGATGTTGGAACGTTGATGCTATAACAGCCTCCACTCTTCTGGGAAGGCTTTCCACTAGATGTTGGAACATTGCTGCTATAACAGCCTCCACTCTTCTGGGAAGGCTTTCCACTAGATGTAGGAACATTGCTGCTATAACAGCCTCCACTCTTCTGGGAAGGCTTTCCACTAGATGTAGGAACATTGCTGCTATAACAGCCTCCACTCTTCTGGGAAGGCTTTCCACTAGATGTTGGAACATTGCTGCTATAACAGCCTCCACTCTTCTGGGAAGGCTTTCCACTAGATGTTGGAACATTGCTGCTATAACAGCCTCCACTCTTCTGGGAAGGCTTTCCACTAGATGTTGGAACATTGCTGCTATAACAGCCTCCACTCTTCTGGGAAGGCTTTCCACTAGATGTTGGAACATTGCTGCTATAACAGCCTCCACTCTTCTGGGAAGGCTTTCCACTAGATGTTGGAACATTGCTGCTATAACAGCCTCCACTCTTCTGGGAAGGCTTTCCACTAGATGTTGGAACATTGCTGCTATAACAGCCTCCACTCTTCTGAGAAGGCTTTCCACTAGATGTTGGAACATTGCTGCTATAACAGCCTCCACTCTTCTGGGAAGGCTTTCCACTAGATGTTGGAACATTGCTGCTATAACAGCCTCCACTCTTCTGGGAAGGCTTTCCACTAGATGTTGGAACATTGCTGCTATAACAGCCTCCACTCTTCTGGGAAGGCTTTCCACTAGATGTTGGGAACATTGCTGCTGATAACAGCCTCCACTCTTCTGGGAAGGCTTCTCCACTAGATGTTGGAACATTGCTGCTATAACAGCCTCCACTCTTCTGGGAAGGCTTTCCACTAGATGATGGAACATTGCTGCTATAACAGCCTCCACTCTTCTGGGAAGGCTTTCCACTAGATGTTAGGAACATTGCTGCTATAACAGCCTCCACTCTTCTGGGAAGGCTTTCCACTAGATGTTGGAACATTGCTGCTATAACAGCCTCCACTCTTCTGGGAAGGCTCCACTCAGATGTTGGACACAGCCTCCACTCTTCTCGGGAAGGCTTTCCACTGAGATGTTAGAACATTGCTGCTATCACGGCCTCACTCTTCACTGGAACATTGCTGCTATAACAGACCTTCCACTCTTCTGGGAAGGCTTTCCACTAGATGTTGGAACAGCCTCCACTCTTTCTGGGAGAGGCTTTCCACTGAGATCTTAGAACATTGCTGCTGTGACAGCCTCCACTCTTCTGGGAAGGTTTTCCACTAGATGTTAGAACATTGCTGCTATAACAGCCTCCACTCTTCTGAGAAGGCTTTCCACTAGATGTTGGAACATTGCTGCTATAACAGCCTCCACTCTTCTGGGAAGGCTTTCCACTAGATGTTGGAACATTGCTAATGTAACAGCCTCCACTCTTCTGGGAAGGCTTTCCACTAGATGTTGGAACATTGCTGCTATAACAGCCTCCACTCTTCTGGGAAGACTTTCCACTAGATGTTAGAACATTGCTGCTATAACAGCCTCCACTCTTCTGGGAAGGCTTTCCACTAGATGTTAGAACATTGCTGCTATAACAGCCTCCACTCTTCTGGAACATTGCTGCTATAACAGCCTCCACTCTTCTGGAACATTGCTGCTATAACAGCCTCCACTCTTCTGGGAAGGCTTTCCACTAGATGTAGGAACATTGCTGCTATAACAGCCTCCACTCTTCTGAGAAGGCTTTCCACTAGATGTAGGAACATTGCTGCTATAACAGCCTCCACTCTTCTGGGAAGGTTTTC
>NW_027033498.1:0-6325 GCF_034236695.1 Oncorhynchus nerka | reverse complement strand
CCAACAGTAGATGAGTCCAAAGGCATCGGACCGGCAGCAGACAGAGTATGAGCTGTGATGAGGGCCAGGGAGCCAGATAACATCTCAAGGTGAGAAGCTGCCTGCTTGGAATGACAGCACAGCTGGAAAACACTCACACAGATCAGATGACTATGTGAGGCTTGTTGCGGTGAGCGCAACAGCCAAAACACTGACTTACAGAGAGGTAATGGAAGCCTCAGCCAAAGGCCCAGAGCTGAGAAGGTACATAATGCTATTGCAAGTGGACCTTTTGAGAACTGTAAAGCTTATGCCCCAGTAGAGAGTGAATGTGTAGTTGGATATCTAGTTGTACGCCAGAACACACAGTGCTGCCACAGGCACGACATGCACGACGCTTGCACCAGCAAGGAATAGGAATAGTGGGCACAAAGCAGCATCTCAGAACCAAGGTTTGGTAGCCTGGCATCGAAAGGAAGCCACAGTTGTCAAACAGTAGCCAGACCTGACAAGACCCACTGTGCCCTGCACCATTACCTGAAGGTCTCTGGTAGGATGTAGCCATGGACTTACCATCCCCTGCCAACAGGGCACTCTGTACTTGTTGTGGTAGACTATTATAGCTGCTACTAAGAGTATGACATGCTGAAATCGATAAACAACAGACAAGGTGATTGACAGTTGTGAAGCAATATTTTAGTAGACATGGACTGCCTGTGCTGTGACCTGTAAATCTGACCGAGGCCCTCAAGTCAAATCTACTGAATGGGAAGTATATTGTGAAAGCAATGGAATCACATACCTGCAAACAACACCAAACGGGCCAACAGAAAGGTTGAGCGCCAAAATGCACATCACTGATGAAAGGTTCAGAATCGCACAGACAGAAGGTCTGGACTGGAAACTTTACTAAGAAAGTATATGGCTGTGTACAAGTGCATAGACCATGCCACCACAGGACAGAGTCCCGCCAACATACTCTTCAATCAAAAGATGAGGAGAAACCTTGCGCCAAAAAGTTTTTTTTTTTTTTTTCGCTTTAGGGAATGTGATTTTGAAACGAGGTAGTCTTAATGGGAGAATTGTTAATGATATATGTCTTGTAGGAAACCTGACTTGTTATTCTAAAGCACAGATTGAGCTGGTGTTCAGAGAGAGAGACTAAATTGTTCAATATGGTTACTGGGCTGTCTGACCATAATCTGATAGTCATAGCCAGAAAGCTTTTTAAGTTTATTAACCTCTCTACTGTTGGAAAGCCTGGTCAGCTCAGCATAATTAAGGAGTGAATTAAATGATTTGAAAATGCAATTAAGGGAAATAACTGGAACGATCTTCTGTCCTATACAAATGTGGAAGCTGAAAGTCATGTTTTTCAAACCACAAAGCAAATCAGATTCAAACCTGGCCAAAAGCGACTCTTCCTTGGCTAAATGGAGAAATCTGGAAACTGATGAAAGAATGAGATCATGTCCAAAAACAGCCCTAAAGTCAAATTAGAGCATGACAGATGTAGGTTTACCATGTTGAGACATAAGGTGATGAAAGAAATCATACAAGCCAAGGCAAACATTTTTTATCAACACACATCTGGGAGAATCAAAAAAGTTAACAGGAAAGAACATAGTAACACTGCAAAAATACTAGGAATCCAAGGTTAACGACTGTCTAACATAGGATGCAGTCTAAATAGCAACAACCTTCAATTCCAACTTTGTTGACTCTGTCAAGTACTGACACAAACCCTCCACTGGTTTCTTGGGATCAGTGCCAGTGAATGACACTCAACCCGTTTTCACCATAAGGGAGGTTTCTGAGTCAGAGGTGAACAAGGTGATTAGTTCACTAAAGATCTCTAAAGCCAAAGATGTGTTTTGGCTGGACTCTACCTTTCTTAAAAACTACAAAGACTCACTCACTGGCCCAATTACTAAGGTCACCAACACATTTATTGGTCAGGGGTGTTTCAAGGGTCTTGAAGTCAGCCATAAAAACACCCATCTTTTTAAATCAGATGACCCTGCTGACGTGAGTAATTACAGGGACATTAGTATACCACCTCTGTTGTCTAAGGATGCTGAAAAGTGTGCAGCAGAAACTGATTGCCCACTTCAACAACAGCCCCTTCACATTACCCTCCATGCAGTTTGGCTTCAGAGCAAAACACTCCACATAAACTGCCAACTGCTTTCTTGAAAATGTGCCGTCCAAGATGGACAAAGGGGCATTGTTGGGGCTGTGTTTCTAGGAAAGCCTTTGATACTGTTAACCATGAAGTTCTCATCACAAAACTCAACATTTCCCCCAATGCCTAGAGATGGATGAAATCATACCCTGAAGGCAGAAAACCCAGTGCATCAGAGTAAGAAAATAGATGTCGCCCACTCTCACCTCTGACGTGGGCGTGCCCCAAGGGTCAACACTGGGGACCCTCCTGCTCAGCCTGTACATTCAATTTAAGCTTACTAGAGTGTGTGCCCTCAGGCCTTGAGGGAAGCTAAAGTAATTCTGCTACCCAAGTCCTAGGTTTGTTATCACAGTTGAACGTTTATCTTCCAGAAAGGAGAGATGTCATGTACTGGGTTTGGGTTTGACACCTGTGGGCATCTCTAATGTATGACATCACTACTTGATATGTGATATTCTGGGACTACGGAACAATATACACATTGTCTGCCATGCAGTAAAGTGGACATATATGCAGTCATGCATTCTGAGTCTTATTTGATTCATTTAGGGTTTAATTTGGTCCGTCTAATTCAGTAATAATTCAGAGACAGAACAGGAATCATTACCTTATCCTCTCCTGTCATCTGGGCGCTCCATAAGGTTGACCTTATATCGTCAAACCAACCCCCACAGACTAATGTGTGTAAGTACTGCATATGTA
Organism: Oncorhynchus nerka; assembly: GCF_034236695.1. Lineage (NCBI taxonomy): Eukaryota > Metazoa > Chordata > Actinopteri > Salmoniformes > Salmonidae > Oncorhynchus > Oncorhynchus nerka. The sequence continues at coordinate 3,456 of NW_027033498.1, read as the reverse complement.
CTGCATAGTGTAGTCGTATAAACACTATCACATAATCCCTTCTCTAAGAACCCATCATCCCACTGGCAGATCTGAAAATTCCTCTATAGGTATCAGTGTAATGCCTTGAAATGATCCAACCCCCGATTAGCTTCATAGAATCCTATTTATAAACTAATCAAATTTTGGTAAATACATTTTCAATTAAATTGCAGGGCATAAGGAGTATGTGTTTAAAGCTACCTACTGAGTAGGAAAAAGAGGAGTGAGAGAGAATGTCTGATTGAAAGAGCAATACAAGGAGGAATTGAGATGTAGCTTTTCAAAATACACTAGGCACAAAACACCTTTTAAAGACTAAAAAGGGATAGCCTCAAAGCCTCAAAAACAAAATTATGGTCTAGACTCATGAAAGTAGGAGCAGGGTTGGTGATGATGATTGGAACCACGGGTCCGCTACCATGTGGGTCCACTACCAAGGCTATAAAGTCAGCTACAGTCAACAAACACCCCAGTCTCATCAAAGTGTGGGTTTCATCATACAAAAAAAAGTTTGACTAGATTGCAACAACATAGCCATAAAATAATATTTGTATAAGTCTGAAACTTTTAATATTTCATAATTATCTGTTCAACGACATTCATAGATTATTTCCATTTCTATGTTGGAAAATATGTAACTTTTTTTTTCTTAATATACAGAGCTGTAAATCTCATTTTAAACAGTAGGCCTATACAGTTGTGACATAGGATTTTTCTTTTGATCATTTTATTTTTAAGAGAATAACTCTAAACTGCTATGCATTGCACCACATCAAGAGACTGGGTTCCAAAAACTACAAAATAAAAAGGGAGTGTTTTTGGGTTACTGAACGATGTGATCACACAGAGACAAAGGGCTGCTTGGGAAGGGAGCCAACAGGCAGTACCCCATGGGAATGAACTGAGCTAGTGTTACTGAGACATGCCATCAGCAGACAGGTGGTAGGAAGGATCCACTAACTGGGTTCTGTCTCTCTGCTGGGGGTCTGTGTGTGGATCTGGGGCCACCGTAGCTTATATAACAGGTCCAATCTGTACTAACATAATGAGACAACCAGAAAGTAGCTGTAATATCACACACAACCTTGGAGATGTGCTGTTAGGGGAGGGGTGTGGAGGTAAAATTGTGTGTGCGTGTGCACGAGTGTGTGTGAGTATGTGTCACGCCCTGGTCGAAGTATTTTGTGTTTATCTTTATTTATTTTGGTCAGGCCAGGGTGTGGCATGGGTTTTTGTATGTGGTGTGTATATATGGGGGGATTGTAGCTAGTGGGGTGTTCTAGATAAGTCTATGGCTGTCTGAAGTGGTTCTCAATCAGAGGCAGGTGTTTATCGTTGTCTCTGATTGGGAACCATATTTAGGCAGCCATATTCTTTGGTTGTATTGTGGGTGATTGTCCTGTGTGTCTTGATGTCCTTGTTAGAGGTTAGTAGACACTTGTATAGGCTGTTTTAGGTTTTCGTTTCGTTTATTGTTTTGTAGTGTTAGTGTTTTGTCGTGTGTTACGTTTGTTTATTAAAGATGAATCGAAATAGACACGCTGCAGTTTGGTCCGACTCTCCTTCACCATTAGAAAGCCGTTACAGAATCACCCACCCTCCAAGGACCGAACGACAGCAGCAGCAACAGCGGCCAGCATCACAGGACTCCTGGACATGGGAGCAGATACTGAACAGAGAGGGACCCTGGGCACAGGCTGGGGAAAATCGCCGTCCTAAAGCAGAGCTGGAGGCAGCGAAAGCTGAGCGGCGTGGTAAAAAACCGCAGCGACGACAGCAGCAGCAGCAGCAACAACAGCGGCCAGCATCAGAGCAGAGTCTGGACTACACGACTTGGGAGGAGATAGACAGGTGGGCGGTCGACCCAGGGAGAGTGCCGGAGCCCGCCTGGGATTCGATGGAGCAGTGCAAGGAAGGCTACAGGAGAATGAGGTTGGCGAAGCCAGCACGGCAGTGCGACAGGTACGAGAGGCAGCCCCAAATTATTTTTGGGGGGGGGGCACACGAGGTGTGGTACTAAGCCAGGTAGACCTGAGCTCACTCCTCGTGCTTATGATAAGCAGCGCATTACTGGTCAGGCACCGTGTTATGCGGTTAAGCGCACGCAGTGTCGCCAGTGCGTGCCCATAGCCCGGTGCGCTATAGGCCAGCCCCGAGTGCCATGCGAGTGTGGGCATTGAGCCAGGGCGTATGGTGCCTGCTCAGCGGGTCTGGTCGCGGTACGCAGTTTTGGTCCAGGTTATCCTGCGCCGGCTCTGCGTGCTGTGTCTCCGGGCGCTGGGAGGGTGCAGTGCGTCCTCTGCCTGCGCTCCGCTCGTGCCGGGCAAATGTGGGAGTGGAGCCAAAGGAGAGGTGCGTGTAGTAAGCACTAGATCTCCGTGCTTACCCACAGCCCGGTTCAACCTGTGCCTGCACTCTGGAGGGTCCGGGCTAGAGTAGTTGTCCAGCCTGGGGAAGTGGTGCCAAGGTTGCGCACCAGAGCTCCAGTGCTTCCCCACAGCCCAGTCCTTCAGGCTCCTCCTAACACCAAGCCTCCTGAAGGTCTCCCCAGCCTGGTGGTTCCTGTGGCAGCCCCACGCACCAGGCTGTCTCTCTGTCTCCTCCCTGCCGGAGCCTCCCGCCTGTCCGGCGCCGCTGCCGGAGCCTCCCGCCTGTCCGGCGCCCGCTGCCGGAGCGTCCCGCCTGTCCGCGCCGCTGCCGGAGCCCCTCAGCCCAGAGGCGCCAGAGCCCCTCAGCCCAGAGGCTCCCGAGCCCCTGCCCCTCTGTCCAGAGCCCCTGCCCCTCTGTCCAGAGCCCCTGCCCCTCTGTCCAGAGCTTCTGCCCCTCTGTCCCGAGCTGCCCCTCTGTCCAGTGGGGTCATTGAGAGGGGTGGCCATGGTGAGAAAGCCACGGAGGCGGACAATAAGGCGGACTAAGACAATGTTGAAGTGGGGTCCGCGTCCCGCGCCAGAACCGCCACCGCGGACAGACGCCCACCCAGACCCTCCCCTATAGGTCAAGGTTTTGCGGCCGGAGTCCGCACCTTTGGGGGTGGGGTACTGTCACGTTCTGACCTTAATTTCCTTTGTTTTGTATTTATTTAGTATGGTCAGGGCGTGAGTTGGGTGGGTTGTCTATGTTTGTTTTTCTTGGTTTTGGGAATTTCTATGTTTCGGCCTAGTATGGTTCTCAATCAGAGGCAGGTGTCATTAGTTGTCTCTGATTGAGAATCATACTTAGGTAGCCTGGGTTTCACTGTGTGTTTGTGGGTGATTGTTTCCGTGTCTGTGTTTGTTCGCCACACGGTACTGTTTCGGTTTTGTTCACGTTTATTGTTTTGTAGTCATTGAGTGTTCAGTTCATGTTTTTAAATAAACAACCATGGACACTTACCACGCCGCATCTTGGTCCGATCCTTGCTACACCTCCTCAGACGAGAGGAGGAGAACCCTTACA
>NW_027033497.1:0-6325 GCF_034236695.1 Oncorhynchus nerka | reverse complement strand
GGGAGGTGGGAGGTGGGTGATGGATGAGGAAGGAGGGAGGAAGGAGGGAAGTAGGTGATGGGAGAGGGGTGATGGGAGAGGAAGGAGGGAGGTGGGTGATGGGAGAGGAAGGAGGGAGGAAGGAGGGAAGTAGGTGATGGGAGTGGAAGGAGGGAGAGGGGTGATGGGAGAGGAAGGAGGGAGGTGGGTGATGGGAGAGGAAGGAGGGAGGTAGGTGATGGGAGAGGAAGGAGGGAGAGGGGTAATGGGAGAGGAAGGAGGGAGAGGGGTAATGGGAGAGGAAGGAGGGAGGTGGGTGATAGGAGAGGAAGGAGGGAGGTGGGTGATGGGAGAGGGAGGAAGGAGGGAAGTAGGTGATGGGAGAGGAAGGAGGGAGAGGGGTGATGGGAGAGGAAGGAGGGAGGTGGGTGATGGATGAGGAAGGAGGGAGGAAGGAGGGAAGTAGGTGATGGGAGAGGAAGGAGGGAGGTGGGTGATAGGAGAGGAAGGAGGGAGGTGGGTGATGGGAGAGGAAGGAGGGAAGTAGGTGATGGGAGTGGAAGGAGGGAGAGGGGTGATGGGAGAGGAAGGAGGGAGGTGGGTGATGGGAGAGGAAGGAGGGAGGAAGGAGGGAAGTATGTGATGGGAGTGGAAGGAGGGAGAGGGGTGATGGGAGAGGAAGGAGGGAGGTGGGTGATGGGAGAGGAAGGAGGGAGGAAGGATGGAGGTAGGTGATGGGAGAGGAAGGAGGGAGAGGGGTAATGGGAGAGGAAGGAGGGAGGTGGGTGATAGGAGAGGAAGGAGGGAGGTGGGTGATGGGAGAGGGGTGATGGGAGAGGAAGGAGGGAGGTGGGTGATAGGAGAGGAAGGAGGGAGGTGGGTGATAGGAGAGGAAGGAGGGAGGTGGGTGATGGGAGAGGAAGGAGGGAGGAAGGAGGGAAGTAGGTGATGGGAGGGGGTGATGGGAGAGGAAGGAGAGTGGTTGATGGAGAGGAAGGAGGAAGGTGGTTGATGGAGAAGAAGGAGGGAGGTGGGTGATAGGAGAGAGGAAGGAGGGAGGTGGGTGATGGGAGAGGAAGGAGGGAGGAAGGAGGGAAGTAGGTGATGGGAGAGGAAGGAGAGGAGAGGGTGATGGGAGAGGAAGGAGGGAGGTGGGTGATAGAGAGGAAGGAGGGAGGTGGGTGATAGGAGAGGAAGGAGGGAGTGGGTGATGGGAGAGGGTGATGGGAGAGGAAGGAGGGAGGTGGGTGATAGGAGAGGAAGGAGGGAGGTGGGTGATAGGAGAGGAAGGAGGAGGTGGGTGATGGGAGAGGAAGGAGGGAGGAAGGAGGGAAGTAGGTGATGGGAGAGGAAGGAGGGAGGTGGTTGATGGAGAGGAAGGAGGGAGGTGGTTGATGGAGAGGAAGGAGGGAGGTGGTTGATGGAGAGGAAGGAGGGAGGTGGGTGATAGGAGAGGAAGGAGGGAGGTGGGTGATGGGAGAGGAAGGAGGGAAGTAGGTGATGGGAGAGGAAGGAGGAGAGTAGGTGATGGGAGAGGAAGGAGGAGAGGGGTGATGGGAGAGGAAGGAGGGAGGTGGGTGATGGATGAGGAAGGAGGGAGGTGGGTGATAGGAGAGAAGGAGGGAGGTGGGTGATAGGAGAGGAAGGAGGGAGGTGGGTGATGGGAGAGGAAGGAGGGAGGAAGGAGGGAAGTAGGTGATGGGGAGGGAGAGGGGTGATGGGAGAGGAAGGAGGGAGGTGGGTGATGGAGAGGAAGGAGGGAGGTGGGTGATGGAGAGGAAGGAGGGAGGTAGTTGATGGAGAGGAAGGAGGGAGGTGGGTGATAGGAGAGGAAGGAGGGAGGTGGGTGATAGGAGAGGAAGGAGGGAGGTGGGTGATGGGAGAGGAAGGAGGGAAGGAGAGGGGTGATGGGAGAGGAAGGAGGGAGGTGGGTGATGGAGAGGAAGGAGGGAGGTAGGTGATGGAGAGGAAGGAGGGAGGTAGTTGATGGAGAGGAAGGAGGGAGGTGGGTGATAGGAGAGGAAGGAGGGAGGTGGGTGATGGGAGAGGAAGGAGGGAGGAAGGAGGGAAGGAGAGGGGTGATGGGAGAGGAAGGAGGGAGGTGGGTGATGGGAGAGGAAGGAGGGAGGAAGGAGGGAAGTAGGTGATGGGAGAGGAAGGAGGGAGGTGGTTGATGGAGAGGAAGGAGGGAGGTGGTTGATGGAGAAGAAGGAGGGAGGTGAAACTAGTATTTGTCTGTACACTATTATCTCTGACTACTGATTGAACAGCTACTACAAAGCCTTTCAATATTACTCTGAAGACCCAGACCAAAAACGCTTACTTTTTCTGTACTGGGTTAGATGTGTGTGTAAAAGGTGTCCTCTTTGACTTTTGTGTACTAACACAATGCAACGCAGCACCACACATTACTACACAACACACACTACACAACACCACACTACACAACATAACACCAAACCACAGAATACAACACACCACACAACACAGTATATTCCCCATCCCTTCGCTCAGCACTTCCTTCCCCTCCTTGACTTCCCCTCCTGACTTCCCTCTCTCTCACTCTGTCTTCCTTCCCTTCCTTGACTTCCCCTCCTTGACTTCCCTCTCTCTCATTCTGTCTTCCTTCTCTTCCTTGACCTTGACTCTCTCTCTCTCTCTCTCTCTCTCTCTCTCTCTCTCTCTCTCTCTCTCTCTCTCTCTCTATCTTCCTTCCCCTCATAAAGCAGGGTCAGTAGTTAATTATCTCGACAGCCTGTTTGCAGCCGTACTGCTCAACACCTAATTAAGAAACTTGGTTAATTAAAAAAAGCTGCAATAAGGCCGTAATGGGCGGGAAAACTGAGTTAGTTAGTCTCTGAGGGAACCAATAATGATCATAGGAAATATTTATGCGTGGATGGCCAGAGTAAACAGTCAGTTCCTTCTGGTGCTGGATCACTGGATGCATGGTACTTTATATCCACTACCCAGAACCCATGTGGTGTTAAGCGCGTCTCGCGGATCACATAGGATTACAAAACGTTTTCTCATAGCCTCATGACAAAATGTGTTGAAGTGCAGGAAGGTGCCCCAAATGCAGTCAGTCTGGCCCTGCAGAGCAGTCAGTCTGGCCCTGCAGAGCTGCCAGTCCGGCCCTACAGAGCTGCCAGTCCGGCCCTGCAGAGCAGCCAGTCTGGCCCTGCAGAGCAGTCAGTCTGGCCCTGCAGAGCAGCCAGTCTGGCCCTGCAGAGTAGTCAGTCCGGCCCTGCAGAGCAGTCAGTCTGGCCCTGCAGAGCAGTCAGTCTGGCCCTGCAGAGCAGTCAGTCCGGCCCTGCAGAGCAGTCAGTCCGGCCCTGCAGAGCAGTCAGCCCGGCCCTGCAGAGCAGTCAGTCTGGCCCTGCAGAGCAGCCATTGATGTTAGGCCATGTAAATAGCTGTGGCTGTGTTGTTGCCTGAGACAGATAGGGCAGGGATTGGGGACAGAGGGAGCAGAGGGAAGAGCGCCCCCTACTGGCCCTCCAACGCCACAGCATCTGGTCTCTCATCCAGGGAGCGATCAGGACCAGCCCTGCTTAGCTTAAGGGGGACAGCAGCAGAGGTATGGAGGGCAGTGCTGTAGGTCTATGGCTGCTGGCACATGTAATGTAGAATATACAAATACCGTTCCCTGCATTTGCCTGGCATGCATGTAAATACCTTCATGAATTCTAATAGCACATTTACAATACAAAGCAGTGAACACAAGTAACCGAAGTGGCTTAAACGCAGCACATTCACCACATAGCAAATGGAAACTTTGGGCTGTAAATTTACACACAAGGCCAAGAAATCTGCAAAGCTATTACTATGCAGATGGAGAGAGAGGCGAAGATGAGGGAGTGGAGGGAGGGAGGGAGGGAGGGAGGGAGGAGTCAATAATGAGTGTTTCTCCAGTCCTGGTCCATTAGTGCTCGGCCAAGACCGGGCTGTGATTGGTGGGCTTGGCTCCTTAGAGTTGGGTTGTTGATGTGTGTTGGAATAATCAGGGCCGTCTAACAGTACAGTTGTACATGGAGGGTTGTGTTGATGTTTTGGTTATGGAAGGTTGAAGGCAGCATCGTCAGGGTTGGGGAATGGGGAAATGGGGTTGGGAAATGGGGTAGGGAATGGGGAAATGGGGTAGGAATGGGGAAATGGGGTTGGGAATGGGGAAATGGGGTGGGGAAATGGGGTAGGAAATGGGGTTGGGGAATGGGGAAATGGGGTAGGGGAATGGGAATGGGGAAATGGGGTAGGGAATGAGGGAAATGGGGTAGGGAATGGAGAAATGGGGTAGGGGAATGGGGAAATGGGGTGGGAAATGGGGTTGGGGAATGGGGAAATGGGGTAGGGGAAATGGGGTAGGGGAATGGGGAAATGGGGTAGGGGAATGGGGAAATGGGGTAGGGGAATGGGGAAATGGGGTTGGGAAAATGGGGTAGGGGAATGGGGAAATAGGGTAGGGGAATGGGGGGAATGGGGAAAGGCGGTAGGGGTTGGGGAACTGCTTCCCCATTCTATCTAACATGGTGTGTGTAACCTGGACATAGAGAAAAATGTAACACAGTAAACAAAAATCCGGGACACTCAAATTAGTATGATATCTAACATTTGGCATGGTATGTATTCATTTGTGGATGTCCTTCATCCATTTTGTATCATATGTTACAAATTACAATTTACTTGATATGTTGCGAATTTTAATTTGTTGTGGCTAACGTTAGTTCGTTGGCTAGGTGGCTAACGCAAATGTTAGGTAGGTTACCTAGGTGGCTAACATTAGCTAGGCGTTAGGGGTTAAGGTTAGAGTTAGGGTAAAGGGTTAAGGTTAGGATTAGGAGTTAGGGTAAAGGGTTAGGAGTTAGGGTTAGGAGTTAGGGTAAATGGTTAGGGTTAGGAGTTAGGGTAAAGGGTTAGGGTAAAGGGTTCAGGTTAGGGTTAGGAGTTAGGGTAAAGGTTTAGGGTTAGGAGTTAGGGTAAATGGTTAGGGTTAGGAGTTAGGAGTTAGGGTAAATGGTTAGGGTTAGGGTAAAGGGTTCAGGTTAGGATTAGGAGTTAGGAGTAAATGGTTAGGGTTAAGGTAAAGGGTTCAGGTTAGGATTAGGAGTTAGGGTAAATGGTTAGGGTTAGGAGTTAGGAGTTAGGGTAAATGGTTAGGGTTAGGGTTCAGGTTAGGATTAGGAGTTAGGGTAAATGGTTAGGAGTTAGGGTAAAGGGTTCAGGTTAGGATTAGGAGTTAGGGTAAATGGTTAGGGTTAGGAGTTAGGGTAAAGGTTTAAGGTTAGGGTTAGGAGTTAGGGTAAATGGTTAGGGTTAGGAGTTAGGATAAAGAGTTAGGGTAAAGGGTTAGGAGTTAGGGTAAAGGGTTAGGGTTAGGATTTAGGGTAAAGGGTTAGGGTTAGGAGTTAGGGTAAAGGGTTAGGAGTTAGGGTTAGGAGTTAGGGTAAAGGGTTAGGAGTTAGGGTAAAGGGTTAAGGTTAGGGTTAGGAGTTAGGGTAAAGGGTTAAGGTTAGGATTATGAGTTAGGGTAAAGGGTTAGGAGTTAGGGTAAAGGTTAGATTAGGAGTTAAGGGTTAAGAGTTAGGAGTTAGGGTTAAGGTTAGGGTTAGGAGATTAGGGTAAAGGGTGAGGAGTTAGGGTAAAGGTTTAAGGTTAGGATTAGGAGTTAGGGTAAAGGGTTAGGAGTTAGGGTAAAGGGTTCAGGTTAGGATTAGGAGTTAGGGTAAAGGGTTAGGAGTTAGGGTAAAGGGTTAGGATTAGGAGTTAGGGTAAAGGGTGAGGAGTTAGGGTAAAGGGTTAGGATTAGGAGTTAGGGTAAAGGGTTAGGAGTTAGGGTTAGGAGTTAGGGTAAAGGGTTAGGAGTTAGGGTAAAGGGTGAGGAGTTAGGGTAAAGGGTTAAGGTTAGGATTAGGAGTTAGGGTAAAGGGTGAGGAGTTAGGGTAAAGGGTTAGGATTAGGAGTTAGGGTAAAGGGTTAGGGTTAGGAGTTAGGGTAAAGGGTGAGGAGTTAGGGTTAAGGTTAGGGTTAGGAGTTAGGGTAAAGGGTTAAGGTTAGGATTAGGAGTTAGGGTAAAGGGTTAGGATTAGGAGTTAGGGTAAAGGGTTAGGAGTTAGGGTAAAGGGTTAGGGTTAGGAGTTAGGGTAAAGGGTTAGGGTTAGGAGTTAGGGTAAAGGGTTAGGATTAGGGTAAAGGGTTAGGAGTTAGGGTAAAGGGTTAGGGTTAGGAGTTAGGGTAAAGGGTTAGAGTTAGGAGTTAGGGTAAAGGGTTAAGGTTAGGGTTAGGAGTTAGGTTAAAGGGTTAGGATTAGGAGTTAGGGTAAAGGGTTAGGAGTTAGGGTAAAGGGTTA
>NW_027033496.1:0-6325 GCF_034236695.1 Oncorhynchus nerka | reverse complement strand
GCGGTCCAGGATGTCTGGCCCTAACTGGGCCTCGTGGGCGGCTCCAGGATGTCTGGCCCTAACTGGGCTCAGGGACGGTCCAGGATGTCTGGCTCAACTGGGCTCAGGGACGGTCCAGGATGTCTGACCCTTAACTGGGCTCAGGGCGGGCTGTGATGTCTCGACCCTAACTGGGCCTAGGGACGGTCCAGGATGTCTGACCCTAACCGGGCTCAGGGGCGGTCCAGGATGTCTGACCAACTGGGCTCAGGGCGGGCCAGGATGTCTGACCCTAACTGGGCCTAGGGATTCAGTCCAGATGTCTGACCCTAACTGGCTTCAGGGGCGGTTCAGGATGTCTGACTCCTAACCGGGCCTGTGGTGTCCAGGATGTCTGACTCCTAACCGGGCTCAGGGGCGGTCCAGGATGTCTGACTCAATCGGCTCAGGGGCGGTTCAGGATGTCTGACCTCAACCGGGCTCAGGGGCGGTCCAGGATGTCTGACCCTAACCGGCTCAGGGGCGGTCCAGATGTCTGACCCTAACCGGCTCAGGGGCGGTTCAGGATGTCTGACCCTAATCGGCTCAGGGCGGTCCAGATGTCTGACCTATCCGGGCTCAGGGGCGGTCCAGGATGTCTGACTCCTAACCGGCTCAGGGGCGGTCCAGGATGTCTGACCCTAACCGGGCTCAGGGGCGGTCCAGGATGTCTGACCCTAGCCAGGGGCGGTCCAGGACTGACCAACCGCCTAGGGGCGTCCAGGATGCCTGACCCTAACTGCTCAGGGGCGGTCCAGGATGTCTGACCCTAACTGGGCTCAGGGGCGGTCCAGGATGTCTGACCCTAACTGGGCTCAGGGCGGTCCAGGATGTCTGACCCAACTGGGCTCAGGGCGGTCCAGGATGTCTGGCCTTAACCGGCTCAGGGCGGTCCAGGATGTCTGACCCTAACCGGGCTCGGGGCGGTCCAGGATGTCTGACCCTAACTGGGGCTCAGGGAGCCGGTCAGGGGCAGGATGTCTTACCCTAACTGGGCTCAGGGGCGGTCCAGGATGTCTGACCCTAACTGGGCTCAGGGGCGGTCCAGGATGTCTGACCCTAACTGGGCTCAGGGGCGGTCCAGATGTCTGACTCCTAACTGGGCTCAGGGGCGGTCCAGGATGTCTGACTAACTGGGCTCAGGGCGGTCCAGGATGTCTGACCCTAACCGGGCTCAGGGGCTGTCCAGGGATGTCTGACCTAACCGGCTCAGGGGTGTCCACAGGATGTCTGACCCTAACTGGGCTCAGGGGCGGTCCAGGATGTCTGACCCTAACTGGGCTCAGGGGCGGTCCAGGATGTCTGACCCTAACTGGGCTCAGGGGCGGTCCAGGATGTCTGACCCTAACTGGGCTCAGGGGCGGTCCAGGATGTCTGACCCTAACTGGGCTCAGGGGCGGTCCAGGATGTCTGACCCTAACTGGGCTCAGGGGCGGTCCAGGATGTCTGACCCTAACTGGGCTCAGGGGCGGTCCAGGATGTCTGACCCTAACTGGGCTCAGGGGCGGTCCAGGATGTCTGACCCTAACTGGGCTCAGGGGCGGTCCAGGATGTCTGACCCTAACTGGGCTCAGGGCGGTCCAGGATGTCTGACCCTAACTGGGCTCAGGGGCGGTCCAGGATGTCTGACCCTAACTGGGCTCAGGGGCGGTCCAGGATGTCTGACCCTAACTGGGCTCAGGGGCGGTCCAGGATGTCTGACCCTAACTGGGCTCAGGGCGGTCCAGGATGTCTGACCCTAACTGGGCTCAGGGGCGGTCCAGGATGTCTGACCCTAACTGGGCTCAGGGGCGGTCCAGGATGTCTGACCCTAACTGGGCTCAGGGGCGGTCCAGGATGTCTGACCCTAACTGGGCTCAGGGGCGGTCCAGGATGTCTGACCCTAACTGGGCTCAGGGGCGGTCCAGGATGTCTGACCCTAACTGGGCTCAGGGGCGGTCCAGGATGTCTGACCCTAACTGGGCTCAGGGGCGGTCCAGGATGTCTGACCCTAACTGGGCTCAGGGGCGGTCCAGGATGTCTGACCCTAACTGGGCTCAGGGGCGGTCCAGGATGTCTGACCCTAACTGGGCTCAGGGGCGGTCCAGGATGTCTGACCCTAACTGGGCTCAGGGGCGGTCCAGGATGTCTGACCCTAACTGGGCTCAGGGACGGTCCAGGATGTCTGACCCTAACTGGGCTCAGGGGCGGTCCAGGATGTCTGACCCTAACTGGGCTCAGGGGCGGTCCAGGATGTCTGACCCTAACTGGGCTCAGGGACGGTCCAGGATGTCTGACCCTAACTGGGCTCAGGGGCGGTCCAGGATGTCTGACCCTAACTGGGCTCAGGGGCGGTCCAGGATGTCTGACCCTAACTGGGCTCAGGGGCGGTCCAGGATGTCTGACCCTAACTGGGCTCAGGGGCGGTCCAGGATGTCTGACCCTAACTGGGCTCAGGGACGGTCCTCTGATTTAGTTCAAATCAAAAGGGAATTGTATTTTTCTTCATTAAACAGTCCACAATCATATTACACCATCATATAAACAGTATCATCCTCACTCATTCATCTCATACAACAATTAGATGTAAACCTCATATCTGAGGCTGTTATATAAACAGTATCATCCTCACTCATTCATCTCATACAACAATTAGATGTAAACCTCATATCTGAGGCTGTTATATAAACAGTATCATCCTCACTCATTCATCTCATACAACAATTAGATGTAAACCTCATATCTGAGGCTGTTATATAAACAGTATCATCCTCACTCATTCATCTCATACAACAATTAGATGTAAACCTCATATCTGAGGCTGTTATATAAACAGTATCATCCTCACTCATTCATCTCATACAACAATTAGATGTAAACCTCCATATCTGAGGCTGTTATATAAACAGTATCATCCTCACTCATTCATCTCATACAACAATTAGATGTAAACCTCATATCTGAGGCTGTTATATAAACAGTATCATCCTCACTCATTCATCTCATACAACAATTAGATGTAAACCTCATATCTGAGGCTGTTATATAAACAGTATCATCCTCACTCATTCATCTCATACAACAATTAGATGTAAACCTCATATCTGAGGCTGTTATATAAACAGTATCATCCTCACTCATTCATCTCATACAACAATTAGATGTAAACCTCATATCTGGAGGCTGTTATATAAACAGTATCATCCTCACTCATTCATCTCATACAACAATTAGATGTAAACCTCATATCTGAGGCTGTTATATAAACAGTATCATCCTCACTCATTCATCTCATACAACAATTAGATGTAAACCTCATATCTGAGGCTGTTATATAAACAGTATCATCCTCACTCATTCATCTCATACAACAATTAGATGTAAACCTCATATCTGAGGCTGTTATATAAACAGTATCATCCTCACTCATTCATCTCATACAACAATTAGATGTAAACCTCATATCTGAGGCTGTTATATAAACAGTATCATCCTCACTCATTCATCTCATACAACAATTAGATGTAAACCTCATATCTGAGGCTGTTATATAAACAGTATCATCCTCACTCATTCATCTCATACAACAATTAGATGTAAACCTCATATCTGAGGCTGTTATATAAACAGTATCATCCTCACTCATTCATCTCATACAACAATTAGATGTAAACCTCATATCTGAGGCTGTTATATAAACAGTATCATCCTCACTCATTCATCTCATACAACAATTAGATGTAAACCTCATATCTGAGGCTGTTATATAAACAGTATCATCCTCACTCATTCATCTCATACAACAATTAGATGTAAACCTCATATCTGAGGCTGTTATATAAACAGTATCATCTCTACTCATTCATCTTCATACAACAATTAGATGTAAAACCTCATATCTGAGGCTGTTATATAAACAGTATCATCCTCACTCATTCATCTCATACAATACCAGATGTAAACCTCCATATCTGAGGCCGTTATATAAACAGTATCATCCTCACTCATTCATCTCATACAACAATTAGATGTAAACTTCCATATCTGAGGCCGTTATATAAACAGTATCATCCTCACTCATTCATCTCATACAACAATTAGATGTAAACCTCCATATCTGAGGCCAAGTTATATAAACAGTTATCCTCATAAACAAATACTAGATGTATCATATTCGAGGCTCACATCATTCATCTCATACAACAATTAGATGTAAACCTCCATATCTGAGGCTGTTATATAAACAGTATCATCCTCACTCATTCATCTCCTACAACAATTAGATGTAAACCTCATATCTGAGGCTGTTATATAAACAGTATCATCCTCACTCATTCATCTCATACAACAATTAGATGTAAACCTCATATCTGAGGCTGTTATATAAACAGTATCATCCTCACTCATTCATCTCATACAACAATTAGATGTAAAACTCTAATATCTGGAGGCTGTTATATAAACAGTATCATCCTCACTCATTCATCTCATACAACAATTAGATGTAAACCATATCTGGAGGCTGTTATATAAACAGTATCATCCTCACCATTCATCTCATACAACAATTAGATGTAAACCTCATATCTGAGGCTGTTATATAAACAGTATCATCTCACTATTCATCTCATACAACAATTAGATGTAAACTCATATCTGAGGCTGTTATATAAACAGTATCATCCTCACTCATTCATCTCATACAACAATTAGATGTAAACCTCATTCGAGGCTGTTATATAAACAGTATCATCCTCACTCATTCATCTCATACAACAATTAGATGTAAACCTCATATCTGAGGCTGTTATATAAACAGTATCATCCTCACTCATTCATCCTCATACAACAATTAGATGTAAACCTCATATCTGAGGCTGTTATATAAACAGTATCATCCTCACTCATTCATCTCATATACAACAATTAGATGTAAAACCTCATATCTGAGGCTGTTATATAAACAGTATCATCCTCACTCATTCATCTCATACAACAATTAGATGTAAAACCTCATATCTGAGGCTGTTATATAAACAGTATCATCTCACTATTCATCGCATACAACAATTAGATGTAAACCTCATATCTGAGGCTGTTATATAAACAGTATCATCCTCACTCATTCATCTCATACAACAATTAGATGTAAACCCTTATATCTGAGGCTGTTATATAAACAAATATCATCCTCACTCATTCATCTCATACAACAATTAGATGTAAACCTCATATCTGGAGGGGCTGTTATATAAACAGTATCATCCTCACTCATTCATCTCATACAACAATTAGGATGTAAACCTCCATATCTGAGGCTATATGCCAGGATCATCCTCACTCATTCATCTCATACAACAATTAGATGTAAACCTCATATCTGAGGCTGTTATATAAACAGTATCATCCTCACTCATTCATCTCATACAACAATTAGATGTAAACCTCCATATTCGAGGCTGTTATATAAACAGTATCATCCTCACTCATTCATTCATACAACAATTAGATGTAAACCTCTATATCTGAGGCTGTTATATAAACAGTATCATCCTCACTCATTCATCTCATACAACAATTAGATGTAAACCTCATATCTGAGGCTGTTATATAAACAGTATCATCCTCACTATTCATCTCATACAACAATTAGATGTAAACCTCCATATCTGAGGCTGTTATATAAAACAGTATCATCCTCACTCATTCATCTCATACAACAATTAGATGTAACCATATCTGGAGGCTGTTATATAAACAGTATCATCCTCACTCATTCATCTTATACAACCATTAGATAAACCTCATATCTGAGGCTGTTATATAAACAGATGTAAACCTCATATCTGAGGCTGTTATATAAACAGTATCATCCTCACTCATTCATCTCATACAACCATTAGATGTAAACCTCATATCTGAGGCTGTTATATAAACAGTATCATCCTCACTCATTCATCTTATACAACCATTAGATGTAAACCTCATATCTGAGGCTGTTATATAAACAGTATCATCCTCACTCATTCATCTCATACAACCATTAGATGTAAACCTCATATCTGAGGCTGTTATATAAACAGTATCATCCTCACTCATTCATCTCATACAACAATTAGATGTAAACCTCATATCTGAGGCTGTTATATAAACAGTATCATCCTCACTCATTCATCTCATACAACAATTAGATGTAAACCTCATATCTGAGGCTGTTATATAAACAGTATCATCCTCACTCATTCATCTCATACAACAATTAGATGTAAACCTCATATCTGAGGCTGTTATATAAACAGTGTTATGGTAATGTGGCCACACCGTCTCT
>NW_027033495.1:0-6324 GCF_034236695.1 Oncorhynchus nerka | reverse complement strand
TACAGGAGATACAGGAGATACAGTAGATACAGTACCATACAGGAGATACAGTTGATACAGTACCATACAGTACCATACAGGAGATACAGTAGATACAGTACCATACAGGAGATACAGTAGATACAGTAGATACAGGAGATACAGTAGATAAAGTAACATACAGTAAGATACAGGCGATACAGTAGATAAAGTACCATACAGGAGATACAGAAGATACAGGAGATACAGTACCATACAGGAGATACATGAGATACAGTACCATACAGGAGATACAGGAGATACAGTACCATACAGTAGATACAGTACCATACAGTAGATACAGTACCATACAGGAGATACAGGAGATACAGTACCATACAGTAGATACAGTACCATACAGGAGATACTGGAGATACAGTACCATACAGGACCATACAGGAGATACAGGAGATACATGAGATACAGTACCATACAGGAGATACAGTACCGTACAGGAGATACAGGAGATACAGTACCATACAGGACCATACAGTACCATACAGGAGATACAGTACCATACAGGACCATGCAGTAGATACAGGAAATACAGTACCATACAGGAGATACAGTGCCATACAGGAGATACAGTAGATACAGTAGATACAGGAGACACAGTAGATACAGTACCATACAGAAGATACAGGAGACACATGAGATACAGTAGATACAGCAGATACAGTACCATACAGGAGATACAGGAGATACAGTACCATACAGGAGATACAGGAGATACAGTACCATACAGTAGATACAGTAGATACAGTAGATACAGTACCATACAGAAGATACAGGCGATACAGTAGATACAGTACCATACAGGAGATACAGGAGATACAGTACCATACAGGAGATACAGTACCATACAGGAGATACAGGAGATACAGTACCATACAGGACCATACAGTAGATACAGGAGATACAGTACCATACAGGAGATACAGGAGATACAGTGCCATACAGGAGATACAGTAGATACAGTAGATACAGTACCATACAGGAGATACATTAGATACAGTAGATACAGGACATACAGTGCCATACAGGAGATACAGGACATACAGTGCCATACAGGAGATACAGGACATACAGTGCCATACAGGAGATACAGGACATACAGTGCCATACAGTAGATACAGGACATACAGTGCCATACAGGATATACAGTACCATACAGGAGATACAGTTGATACAGTACCATACAGTACCATACAGGAGATACAGTACCATACAGGAGATACAGTAGATACAGTACCATACAGGAGATACAGTACCATACAGTAGATACAGTACCATACAGGAGAGGAGGTACCCATACAGGAGATACAGTACCATACAGGAGATACAGTACCATACAGTAGATACAGTACCATACAGGAGAGAAAGTACCCATACAGGAGCTACAGTACCATACAGGAGATACAGTACCATACAGTAGATACAGTACCATACAGGAGATACAGTACCATACAGGAGATACAGACATACAGGAGATACAGGAGATACAGTAGATACAGTACCATACAGAAGATACAGGAGATACAGGAGATACAGTAGATACGGTACCATACAGTAGATACAGTACCATACAGGAGATACAGGAGATTCTGTAACAGTTTTCTAGGTGTGGTGAAGGAGAGTCGGACTAAAACGCAGCGTGTAGATTGTGATCCATGTTTAATCAAACAAACGTAAACACGAATCAATACAATACACTACAAAACAAATAAACGTAACGAAAACCGAAACAGTCTATACTTGTGTCAACTAACACAGCGACAGGAACAAAGACACTAAGGACAATCACCCACGACAAACTCAAAGAATATGGCTGCGCTAAATATGGTTCCCAATCAGAGACAACGATAAACACCTGCCTCTGATTGAGAACCACTCCAGACAGCCATAGACTTTGCTAGATCACCCCACTAGCTACAATCCCAATACAATACACACCAAAACCCCAAGACAAAACACACCACAATACAAAACTCCATGCCACACCCTGGCCTGACCCAATACATGAAGAAAAACACAAAATACTTAGACCAGGGCGTGACAGAACCCCCCCCACCCCCTAGGTGCGGACTCCCGAACGCACCTCAAAACAATAGGGAGGGTCCGGGTGGGCGTCTGTCCATGGTGATGCTCCGGCGCGGGCGGTGGAACCCACTCAGTCAATGTCTTAGTCCCTCTCCTCGCGTCCCTGGATAGTCCACCCTCGCCGCCGACCATGGCCTAGTAGTCCTCACCCAGAAACCCACTGGACTGAAGAGCAGATCGGTACTGAGACAGCTCGGGACTGAGGGAAAGCTCGGGAGTGAGAGAAAGCTCGGGAGTGAGAGAAAGCTCAGGAGTGAGAGAAAGCTCAGGAGTGAGAGGAAGCTCAGGAGTGAGAGGAAGCTCAGGGAGTGAGAGGAAGCTCAGGCGTGAGAGGAAGCTCAGGAGTGAGAGGAAGCTCAGGAGTGAGAGGAAGCTCAGGCAGGTTGATGGATCTACTAGATCCTGGCTGGCTGGTGGTTCCGGCAGATCCTGGCTGACTGGCAGATCCTGGCTGACTGGCGGATCCTGGCTGACTAGCAGATCTGGCAGATCCTGGCTGACTGGCGGATCCTGGCTGACTGGTGGATCCTGGCTGACTGGCAGATCCTGGCTGACTGGCACTTCTGGCGGATCCTGGCAGACTGGTGGATCCTGGCTGACTAGTGGATCTAACTGATCCTGACATACTGGCGACGCTGGGCAGACTGGCGGCGCTGGGCAGACTGGCGACGCTGGGCAGACTGGCGGCGCTGGGCAGACTGGGCGGCGCTGGGCAGACTGGGAGCACTGGCGGCGCTGGGCAGACTGGCGGCGCTGGGCAGACTGGGAGCACTGGCGGCGCTGGGTAGACTGGCGGCTCCTTGCAGACTGACAGCTCCTTGCAGACTGACAGCTCCTTGCAGACTGGCAGCTCCTTGCAGACTGACAGCTCCTGAGACTGCTCCTGCAGACTGGCATCTCTGGCTGCTTCATGCAGACTGACAGCTCCTTGCAGACTGACATATCTGGCTGCTCCATGCAGACTGGCAGCTCTGGCTGCTCCATGCAGACTGACAGCTCTGGCTGCTCCATGCAGACTGACAGCTCTGGCTGCTCCATGCAGACTGACAGGTCCTTGCAGACTGACAGCTCTGGCTGCTCCATGCAGACAGGCAGCTCTGGCTGCTCCATGCAGACTGACAGCTCAGGCTGCTCCATGCAGGCTGGCAGCTCTGGCTTCTCCATGCAGGCTGGCAGCTCTGGCTGCGCTGAACAGGCGGGAGACTCCGGCAGCGCAGGAGAGGAGAAAGGCTCTGGCTGCGCTAAACAGGCGGGAGACTCCGGCAGCGCATGTAGAGGAGAAAGGCTCTGGCTGCGCTAAACAGGCGGGAGACTCCGGCAGCGCAGGAGAGGAGAAAGGCTTCGACAGCGCTGGAGAGGCGGGAGACTCCGACAGCGCAGGAGAGGCGAGGCGCACTCTAGGCCTGATGCGTGGTGCTGGCACTGGTGGTACTGAACCGAGAACACGCACAGGAAGCCTGGTGCGGGGAGCTGCTACCGGAGGGCTGGAGTGTGGAGGTGGCACAGGATGGGCTAGACCGTGAAGGCGTACTGGAGATCTTGAGAGCAGTGCTGGCACAGGACGTGCAAGGCTAGGGATGTGCACAGGAGGCCTGGTGCGTGAGGCTGGCACCAACTTCACCAGCCGACTAACACGCACCTCAGGACGAGTATGGAGCGCTAACTCAGGTGCCATCAAATCCACAACACGCTCCGGTCGGGCGAATACATGCAAAAGCACCAACACAGCAACTCCCTCATTTCTCTCTCCTCCAATTTCCCATTAACTCCTTCACAGTCTCTGCTTCGCTCACCTCCAACACCGGCTCTGGTTCTGGTCTCCTCCTTGGCTCCTCACGATAAACCGGGAGAGTTGGCTCAGGTCTGACTCCTGACTCTGCCACACTCTCCCTGAGCCGCCCCCCAAGAAATCTTTGGGGCTGATTCTCAGGCTTCCTTCCGCGTCGCCGTGCTTGCTTCGCCAACTCCATTCTCCGATAACCTTCCGCGCACTGCTCCATCGAATCCCAGGCGGGCACCGGCACTCTCCCTGGGTCGACCGCCCACCTGTCTATCTCCTCCCAAGAAGTATAGTCCATACTGTACTCCTCTTTGGGCTGCTCCTGTTGCCTCCTCTCCTGCTGCACCTTTGGGTGGCTACACTCCCCTGGTTTAGCCCAGGGTCCTCTCCCGTCGAGGATTTCCTCCCATGTCCAGAAATCCTTATTGCGCATCTCCTCTTTGGGCTGCTCCTGCCTGTTGACACGCTGCTTGGTCCGTTTGTGGTGGGTGATTCTGTAACGGTTTTCTAGGTGTGGTGAAGGAGAGTCGGACCAAAATGCAGCGTGTAGATTGCGATCCATGTTTAATCAAACAAACGTAACACGAATCAATACAATACACTACAAAACAATAAACGTAACGAAAACCGAAACAGCCTATACTTGTGTCAACTAACACAGCGACAGGAACAAAGACACTAAGGACAATCACCCACGACAAACTCAAAGAATATGGCTGCCTAAATATGGTTCCCAATCAGAGACAACGATAAACACCTGCCTCTGATTGAGAACCACTCCAGACAGCCATAGACTTTGCTAGATCACCCCACTAGCTACAATCCCAATACAATACACACCAAAACCCCAAGACAAAACACACCACAATACAAAAACTCCATGCCACACCCTGGCCTGACCCAATACATGAAGAAAAACACAAAATACTTAGACCAGGGCGTGACAGAACCCCCCTAAGGTGCGGACTCCCGAACGCACCTCAAAACAATAGGGAGGGTCCGGGTGGGCGTCTGTCCATGGTGGCGGCTCCGGCGCGGGACGTGGAACCCACTCAGTCAATGTCTTAGTCCCCTCTCCTCGCGTCCCTGGATAGTCCACCCTCGCCGCCGACCATGGCCTAGTAGTCCTCACCCAGAAACCCACTGGACTGAAGAGCAGATCGGTACTGAGGCAGCTCGGGACTGAGGGAAAGCTCGGGAGTGAGAGAAAGCTCGGGAGTGAGCTCGGGGTGAGAGAAAGCTCGGGAGTGAGAGAAAGCTCAGGAGTGAGAGGAAGCTCAGGAGTGAGAGGAAGCTCAGGCGTGAGAGGAAGCTCAGGCGTGAGAGGAAGCTCAGGAGTGAGAGGAAGCTCAGGCAGGTTGATGGATCTACCAGATCCTGGCTGGCTGGTGGTTCCGGAAGATCCTGGCTGACTGGCAGATCCTGGCTGACAGGCGGATCCTGGCTGACTAGCAGATCTGGCAGATCCTGGCTGACTGGCGGATCCTGGCTGACTGGTGGATCCTGGCTGACTGGTAGATCCTGGCTGACTGGCACTTCTGGCGGATCCTGGCAGACTGGTGGATCCTGGCTGACTAGTGGATCTAACTGATCCTGACATACTGGCGACGCTGGGCAGACTGGCGGCGCTGGGCAGACTGGCGGCGCTGGGCAGACTGGGAGCACTGGCGGCGCTGGGCAGACTGGGGGCACTGGCGGCGCTGGGCAGACTGGCGGCTCCTTGCAGACTGACAGCTCCTTGCAGACTGACAGCTCCTTGCAGACTGGCAGCTCTGGCTGCTTCATGCAGACTGACAGCTCTGGCTGCTCCATGCAGACTGGCAGCTCTGGCTGCTCCATGCAGACTGACAGCTCTGGCTGCTCCATGCAGACTGACAACTCTGGCTGCTCCATGCAGACTGACAGCTCCTTGCAGACTGACAGCTCTGGCTGCTCCATGCAGACAGGCAGCTCTGGCTGCTCCATGCAGACTGACAGCTCAGGCTGCTCCATGCAGGCTGGCAGCTCTGGCTTCTCCATGCAGGCTGGCAGCTCTGGCTGCGCTGAACAGGAGGGAGACTCCGGCAGCGCAGGAGAGGAGAAACGATCAACACCTGCCTCTGATTGAGAACCACTCCAGACAGCCATAGACTTTGCTAGATAACCCCACTAGCTACAATCCCAATACAATACACACCAAAACCCCAAGACAAAACACACCACAATACAAAACTCCATGACACACCCTGGCCTGACCCAATACATGAAGAGAAACACAAAATACTTAGACCAGGCGTGACAGATACAGTAGATGCAGGAGATACAGTAGATACAGTACCATACAGGAGATACAGTAGATACAGGAGATACAGTAGATACAGTACGATACAGTACCATACAGAAGATACAGGAGATACAGGAGATACAGTAGATACAGTACCATACAG
>NW_027033494.1:0-6324 GCF_034236695.1 Oncorhynchus nerka | reverse complement strand
TTTTATTTTTTATTTCACCTTTATTTAACCAGGTAGGCTAGTTGAGAACAAGTTCTCATTTGCAACTGCGACCTGGCCAAGATAAAGCATAGCAGTGTGAACAGACAACACAGAGTTACACATGGAGTAAGCAATTAACAAGTCAATAACACAGTAGAAAAAAATGGGCAGTCTATATACAATGTGTGCAAAAGGCATGAGGTAGGCGAATAATACAATTTTGCAGATTAACACTGGGGTGATAAATGATCAGATGGTCCTTGTACAGGTAGGGAATGTTGGTGTGCAAAGAGCAGAAGAGGTAAATAAATAAATAAAATAAACAACAGTATAAAAACAGTATGGGGATAGAGGTAGGTGAAAAATGGGTGGGCTACTTGCAATAGACTATGTGCAGCTGCAGCGTCGGTTTAGCTTTGCTCGGATAGCTGATGTTTGAAGTTGGTGAGGGGAGATAAAAGTCTCAGCCCCAGCGATTTTTTGCAGTTCGTTCCAGTCACAGGCAGCAGAGTACTGGAACGCAGCGGCCAAATGAGGTGTTGGCTTAGGGATGATCAGTGAGATACACCTGCTGGAGCGTGTGCTACGGATGGGTGTTGCCATCGTGACCAGTGAACTGAGATAAGGCGGAGCTTTACCTAGCATGGACTTGTAGATGACCTGGAGCCAGTGGGTCTGGCGACGAATATGTAGTGAGGGCCAGCCGACTAGAGCATACAAGTCGCAGTGGTGGGTGGTATAGGTGCTTGGTGACAAAACGGATGGCACTATGATAGACTGCATCCAGTTTGCTGAGTAGAGTGTTGGAAGCCATTTTGTAGATGACCTCGAAATCGAGGATCGGTAGGATAGTCAGTTTTAATTTCCAATTCCTGGGAGTTGGAGGGAGTGGGGCTTGCGGGCACTTATCAATGAGGAAGGAGCTGCCTCAGGTAACCTAAGGCGAGGGGCCTTAGCACGGGTCTGAGCCCCTCCACAAAAACATTACAGTAACATCAATGCCCCCCGTTTGGTCCCGCCAAACGGGGTGCTACGTCAGCCATTGTCGGAGCCCCGTGTACATAGAGGAGGTAAAGCAGACGTTGTAACAGACCCACAAATGTGGTTACTTAAGTTCGATTTGGCTGCATTACATTTAGAATAGGGGTGTGCAGACAATGGCCATACTCGTTTTCATAATCATATCCGGAAATTGAAAAGTTGATAGTCGGATAGGATGATTGTTTTTTAAAAATGTATTTTTATCACAACTAAGTGTTTTAATATGCGTTTTAAGTAGATTTTTAGCAAAATACCTCCCTGCACAATCTCGCTGCTTAATAGCTACAGATTAGGAGCAGGGCGTGGATGGGTGTGCCCTCAATTTGCAGCGGGCAGCCAACTTTGTCGGATTAAACATCCTCATTTATCCTCGTTTTCATACCCTTGCCCTGCTCTTTTAGATATTATGCACATCGATAGCTTGATAGCAAACGTCCTCGCCATGTGATGCATCACAGTAGCAGGCAGCAGTAAACTAAATGATCAGACCGAAAACATTAGCGAAAAAAAGTGATAGGGGTGTAATTATGAAGCGAGTGGGCGGAGAAATACAGCGTCACTCTATCCAATCAGAGCAGCAGGATCAACGTACAGCCCACCCTTCTCTTTACAGACAGGTAAACTAGCCAGTTGAGTTAATTAGACCACTTAAAACCTTAATACGACTGACTGACATGAGAAATAGTCGTTTTTGTAATTATCAGTGATCATAAATAGTCTCCAGAAAATTGCCCATTTCTGTTACAAGACTCGTTCGGTCCAACTACTCAGCACACCTCCTAATGTAGTAGTAGTCTCCTTTCATGTTTAGAAGAAGTGGCTGCTAAATACTAATTCCCGTTCCTATAAGGTGATTAGCATAGCTAGCATACAGAAATCGATGGTGTTTTTTTATTTTATTTTTACTGTAATGCAGTTCATTGGTGTTGACATGACCATGTGTTGGTCTTTACATCCATACAAGCATTATAGTCCGATTTTTACTTCAACAGTGTGACATGCATGTAAACAATTCCCTAAACGTAGGTTAGTTTTTCGGGGGGGCAATTCCATTGTTTTGGTCCAGTTCGATTGACCTCTTTACTGCATCTATAAGGGGTCTGACTTCATCCAGGCTATACAGTCTCACGTTTGAAAACCTATCCATGTTTAACCTCTAAAAGTATAAGCCGTTGGGGGGGGGGGGGGGCTGTCCCTGTTCCAACTGGGTTACAAAACTGCCCATTTTAGAGTGGCCTTTTCTTCTCCCCCAGCACAAGGTGCACCTATGTAATGAGCCAGCTGTTTAATCATCTTCTTGATATGCCACACCTGTCAGGTGGATGGATTAGCTTGGCAAAGGTGAAATGCACAGGGATGTAAACAAATTTGAGCGAAATCAGCTTTTATCTTTCATTTTAGCTCATGAAACCAACACTTTACATGCTGGGTTTATATGGTTGATCGGTATAGAGCCTTCAACTGACTCCCCGTAGTATGTTGTAGCTCATTTCTCTCCTTCAGGGAACAGTAGGATTTCAGTTTGTGCCATGTGATCAGGTCAACGTAGACAATTAGGATAAATCAGTTCCAATGAATGAAGGATATGATGTCAGGAATCAGGAATTCCCGATTGATTAAAGTGGAGGTAAAAACATCATAAAGTGTAAAAGTGTAAGGTCAGACTCCTCACCCCCACTAGGCATGTTCCTGGGCCCGCTGCTGCTGGTCTCCATGGACCCCTCCTGTCCCATCTGCTCGTCAGGGGGCATGTAAGCCGGGGGTGGGGTATCAGCTGGAGAAAAAAAACACCACAATGGACAGATAGTTAAGAGACCAGATGCAGCTGATGACAAATGGCTGTCCACACACACACACACACACAGAGGACGGACAACTCCCAAGAGGAGTTAAAAACCCATCCGCCACCACAGGATCTTTCTCTACCCGGAAACAGGTGTAGGGTTTCACACACATCCGCCACATGGAACACTAATGTATGCACAGTCCCATAAGTGTTGTATTACACAACCACTGATGAAGACTGAAATTGAGAAACCTTTCAAGTGGGGTATGGGTGGGGACTGTTGGTAATGTTTTCTAATGAGAAGACTGGTCTTCCTACAGACCAAGCACCAGTGACTCGGTCAATAATTTAAAAAATACATTTAAAAAAGTGGTCAGATGAAGCAGATGCTAAGCTACAGGTCTGTTGTGCTAGCACAGACTGGTTATATGTTCCGGGATTCTTCCAATGGCATTGAGTACTACACCACATCAGTCACTGGCTTTATCAAGAAGTGCATCAAGGACGTCATCCCCACAGTGACTGTACGTACATACTCCAACCAGAAGCCATAGATTACAGGCAACATCCGCACTGAGCTAAAGGGTAGAGTTGCCACTTTCAAGGAGCGGGGACTCTAACCCAGAAATGTAAGAAATCCTTCTATGCCCTCCGACGAACCACCAAACAGGCAAAGCGCCAATACAGGACTAAGAGCGAATCGCACTACACAGGCTCCGACACTCGTCGGATGTGGCAGGGCTTGCAAACCATTACAGACTGAAGGGAAGCACAGTCGAGAGCTGCCCAGTGACAGGAGCATATCAGTAGAGCTAAACTACTTCTATGCTTGCTCCAAGGCAAATAACACTGAAACATGCATGAGAGCACCAGCTGTTTCCAGACGACTGTGTAATCATGTGACCCGCAGCCAATGTGAGTAAGACCTTTAAACAGGTTAACATTCAGAAGGCCGGCCGCAGGGCCAGACGGATTACCAGGACGTGTACTTCGAGCATGCGCTGACCAACTGGCAAGTGTCTTCACTGACATTTTCAACCTCTCCCTGTCCGAGTCTGTAATACCAACATGTTTAAAGCAGACCGCCATAACGTCCTTGGACACAGGGACTAAGGCAACCTCCCTAAATGACTACCGACCCGTAGCACTACAGTCTGTAGCCATGAAGTGCTTTGAAAGGCTGGTCATGGCTCACATCTACACCATTATCCCAGAAACCCTAGACCCAATCCAATTTACATAGCGCCCTAACAGGTGATGCAATCTCTATTGCACTCCACACTGCCCTTTCCCACCTGGACAAAAGGAACACCTTTGTGAGAATGTAATTCATTGACTACAGCTCAGAGTTCAACACCCTAGTGCCCTCAAAGCTCATCAATAAGCTAAGAACCCTGGGACTAAACATCTCCCTTCGGACATCCGCCAAGCTGATCCTCAACACAGGGGCCACTCAGGGGTGCGTGCTCAGTCCCCTTCTGTACTCCCTGTTCACTCATGACTGCATGGCCAGGCTTTGACTCTGTACCAGTACCCCTTGTATATAGTCGGCATTGTTATTTTACTGCTGCTCTTTAATTACTTGTTCCTTTTATTTCTTATTCGTTTAAATTGCATTGTTGATTAGGGGCTTGTAAGTAAGAATCTCACTGTAAGGTCTACACCGGTTGTATTCGGTGCATGTGACAAATAAAAGTTGATTGGATTTAGATTATATATTTTTTTTTAATAAAAGCAACAAATAATTGAACAGCAGCAGTAAAATAACAGCAGCGAGGATATAATCAGGGGGTACCGGTACAGAGTCAATGTGGAGGCTATATACAGGGGGTACCGGTACAGAGTCAATGTGGAGGCTATATACAGGGGGTACCGGTACAGAGTCAATGTGGAGGCTATATACAGGGGGTACCGGTACAGAGTCAATGTGGAGGCTATATACAGGGGGTACCGTACAGAGTCAATGTGGAGGCTATATACAGGGGGTACCGGTACAGAGTCAATGTGGAGGCTATATACAGGGTGTTACGGTACAGAGTCAATGTGGAGGCTATATACAGGGGGTACCGGTACAGAGTCAATGTGGAGGCTATATACAGGGGGTACCGGTACAGAGTCAATGTGGAGGCTATATACAGGGGGTACCGGTACAGAGTCAATGTGGAGGCTATATACAGGGGGTACCGGTACAGAGTCAATGTGGAGGCTATATACAGGGGGTACTGGTACAGAGTCAATGTGGAGGCTATATACAGGGTGTTACGGTACAGAGTCAATGTGGAGGCTATATACAGGGGGTACCGGTACAGAGTCAATGTGGAGGCTATATACAGGGGGTTACCGGTACAGAGTCAATGTGGAGGCTATATACAGGGGGTTACCGGTACAGAGTCAATGTGGAGGCTATATACAGGGGGTACCGGTACAGAGTCAATGTGGAGGCTATATACAGGGGGTTACCGGTACAGAGTCAATGTGGAGGCTATATACAGGGGGTTACCGGTACAGAGTCAATGTGGAGGCTATATACAGGGGGTACCGGTACAGAGTCAATGTGGAGGCTATATACAGGGGGTACCGGTACAGAGTCAATGTGGAGGCTATATACAGGGTGGTACGGTACAGAGTCAATGTGGAGGCTATATACAGGGTGGTACCGGTACAGAGTCAATGTGGAGGCTATATACAGGGGGTACCGGTACAGAGTCAATGTGGAGGCTATATACAGGGGTGCACTGCACAGAGTCAATGTGGAGACTATATACAGGGGGTACCGGTACAGAGTCAATGTGGAGGCTATATACAGGGGGTACCGGCACAGAGTCAATGTGGAGGCTATATACAGGGGTTACCGGTACAGAGTCAATGTGGAGGCTATATACAGGGGTTACCGGTACAGAGTCAATGTGGAGGCTATATACAGGGGTACCGGTACAGAGTCAATGTGGAGGCTATATACAGGGGGTACCGGTACAGAGTCAATGTGGAGGCTATATACAGGGGGTACCGGTACAGAGTCAATGTGGAGGCTATATACAGGGTGTTACGGTACAGAGTCAATGTGGAGACTATATACAGGGTGTTACGGTACAGAGTCAATGTGGAGGCTATATACAGGGTGTTACGGTACAGAGTCAATGTGGAGGCTATATACAGGGGGTTACCGGTACAGAGTCAATGTGGAGGCTATATACAGGGGTTGCACGGCACAGAGTCAATGTGGAGGCTATATACAGGGGGTACCGGTACAGAGTCAATGTGGAGGCTATATACAGGGGTACCGGTACAGAGTCAATGTGGAGGCTATATACAGGGGGTACCGGTACAGAGTCAATGTGGAGGCTATATACAGGGGTTACCGGTACAGAGTCAATGTGGAGGCTATATACAGGGGGTACCGGTACAGAGTCAATGTGGAGGCTATATACAGGGGGTACCGGTACAGAGTCAATGTGGAGGCTATATACAGGGGGTACCGGCACAGAGTCAATGTGGAG
>NW_027033493.1:0-6322 GCF_034236695.1 Oncorhynchus nerka | reverse complement strand
CACTAAACACAGCCCCACAGTCTAAACACAGCCCTACCAAACACAGCCCTACAGTCTAAACACAGCCCTACCAAACACAGCCCTACAGTCTAAACACAGCCCCACTAAACACAGCCCTACAGTCTAAACACAGCCCTACAGTCTAAACACAGCCCTACAGTCTAAACACAGCCCCACTAAACACAGCCCTACAGTCTAAACACAGCCCTACTAAACACAGCCCTACAGTCTAAACACAGCCCTACTAAACACAGCCCTACTAAACACAGCCCTACAGTCTAAACACAGCCCTACTGTCTAAACACAGCCCTACAGTCTAAACACAGCCCTACTAAACACAGCCCTACTAAACACAGCCTTACTAAACACTGCCCTACAGTCTAAACACAGCCCTACTGTCTAAACACAGCCCTACAGTCTAAACACAGCCCTACTAAACACAGCCCTACTAAACACAGCCCTACAGTCTAAACACAGCCCTACAGTCTAAACACAGCCCTACTAAACACAGCCCTACAGTCTAAACACAGCCCTACAGTCTAAACACAGCCCTACAGTCTAAACACAGCCCTACAGTCTAAACACAGCCCTACAGTCTAAACACAGCCCTACAGTCTAAACACAGCCCTACAGTCTAAACACAGCCCTACAGTCTAAACACAGCCCTACTAAACACAGCCCTACTAAACACAGCCCTACAGTCTAAACACAGCCCTACAGTCTAAACACAGCCCTACAGTCTAAACACAGCCCCACTAAACACAGCCCTACAGTCTAAACACAGCCCCACTAAACACAGCCCCACTAAACACTGCCCTACTAAACACAGCCCTACTAAACACAGCCCTACAGTCTAAACACAGCCCTACAGTCTAAACACAGCCCTACAGTCTAAACACAGCCCTACTAAACACAGCCCTACTAAACACAGCCCCACTAAACACAGCCCTACCATACACAGCCCCACTAAACACAGCCCTACCATACACAGCCCTACTAAACACAGCCCTACCATACACAGCCCTACTAAACACAGCCCCACTAAACACAGCCCCACTAAACACAGCCCTACCATACACAGCCCTACTAAACACAGCCCCACTAAACACAGCCCCACTAAACACAGCCCTACTAAACACAGCCCTACCATACACAGCCCTACTAAACACAGCCCTACCATACACAGCCCTGCTAAACACAGCCCTACTAAACACAGCCCCACTAAACACAGCCCCACTAAACACAGCCCTACTAAACACAGCCCTACAGTCTAAACACAGCCCTACTAAACACAGCCCTACAGTCTAAACACAGCCCCACTAAACACAGCCCCACTAAACACAGCCCCACTAAACACAGCCCCACTAAACACAGCCCTACTAAACACAGCCCTACAGTCTAAACACAGCCCTACTAAACACAGCCCTACTAAACACTGCACTACAGTCTAAACACAGCCCCACTAAACACAGCCCTACCATACACAGCCCTACTAAACACAGCCCTACTAAACACAGCCCCACTAAACACAGCCCTACAGTCTAAACACAGCCCTACAGTCTAAACACAGCCCTACTAAACACAGCCCCACTAAACACAGCCCTACAGTCTAAACACAGCCCTACAGTCTAAACACAGCCCTACTAAACACAGCCCTACTAAACACAGCCCTACTAAACACAGCCCTACAGTCTAAACACAGCCCTACTGTCTAAACACTGCCCTACAGTCTAAACACAGCCCTACTAAACACAGCCCTACAGTCTAAACACAGCCCTACTGTCTAAACACAGCCCTACAGTCTAAACACAGCCCCACTAAACACAGCCCTACTAAACACAGCCCTACTAAACACAGCCCCACTAAACACAGCCCTACAGTCTAAACACAGCCCTACTAAACACAGCCCTACAGTCTAAACACAGCCCTACTAAACACAGCCCTACTAAACACAGCCCCACTAAACACAGCCCTACTAAACACAGCCCCACTAAACACAGCCCTACTAAACACAGCCCTACTAAACACAGCCCTACTAAACACAGCCCCACTAAACACAGCCCTACTAAACACAGCCCTACTAAACACAGCCCCACTAAACACAGCCCCACTAAACACAGCCCTACTAAACACAGCCCTACTAAACACAGCCCTACAGTCTAAACACAGCCCTACTAAACACAGCCCTACTAAACACAGCCCTACTAAACACAGCCCTACAGTCTAAACACAGCCCTACTAAACACAGCCCTACTAAACACAGCCCTACTAAACACAGCCCTACTAAACACAGCCCTACTAAACACAGCCCCACTAAACACAGCCCCACTAAACACAGCCCTACTAAACACAGCCCTACTAAACACAGCCCTACAGTCTAAACACTGCCCTACAGTCTAAACACAGCCCTACTAAACACAGCCCCACTAAACACAGCCCTACTAAACACAGCCCTACTAAACACAGCCCTACTAAACACAGCCCTACAGTCTAAACACAGCCCTACAGTCTAAACACAGCCCTACTAAACACAGCCCTACAGTCTAAACACAGCCCTACTAAACACTGCCCTACAGTCTAAACACAGCCCTACTAAACACAGCCCTACTAAACACAGCCCTACAGTCTAAACACAGCCCTACAGTCTAAACACAGCCCTACTAAACACAGCCCTACAGTCTAAACACAGCCCTACTAAACACAGCCCTACTAAACACAGCCCTACTAAACACAGCCCTACAGTCTAAACACAGCCCTACTAAACACAGCCCTACTAAACACAGCCCTACTAAACACTGCCCTACAGTCTAAACACAGCCCTACTAAACACAGCCCTACTAAACACTGCCCTACAGTCTAAACACAGCCCTACAGTCTAAACACAGCCCTACTAAACACAGCCCTACAGTCTAAACACAGCCCTACAGTCTAAACACAGCCCTACTAAACACAGCCCTACTAAACACAGCCCTACAGTCTAAACACAGCCCTACTAAACACAGCCCTACAGTCTAAACACAGCCCTACAGTCTAAACACAGCCCTACAGTCCAAACACAGCCCTACTAAACACAGCCCTACTAAACACAGCCCTACTAAACACAGCCCTACAGTCTAAACACAGCCCTACAGTCTAAACACAGCCCTACAGTCTAAACACAGCCCTACAGTCTAAACACAGCCCTACACTAAACACAGCCCTACTAAACACAGCCCTACTAAACACAGCCCTACTAAACACAGCCCTACTAAACACAGCCCTACTAAACACAGCCCTACTAAACACAGCCCTACTAAACACAGCCCTACTAAACACAGCCCTACTAAACACTGCCCTACTGTCTAAACACAGCCCTACTAAACACAGCCCTACAGTCTAAACACAGCCCTACTAAACACTGCCCTACTAAACACAGCCCTACTAAACACTGCCCTACAGTCTAAACACTGCCCTACTAAACACAGCCCTACTAAACACAGCCCTACTAAACACAGCCCTACTAAACACAGCCCTACAGTCTAAACACAGCCCTACTAAACACAGCCCTACTAAACACAGCCCTACAGTCTAAACACAGCCCTACTAAACACAGCCCTACTAAACACAGCCCTACTAAACACTGCCCTACTAAACACAGCCCTACTAAACACAGCCCTACTAAACACAGCCCTACTAAACACAGCCCTACTAAACACAGCCCTACTAAACACAGCCCTACTAAACACAGCCCTACTAAACACAGCCCTACTAAACACAGCCCTACTAAACACAGCCCTACTAAACACTGCCCTACTAAACACAGCCCTACAGTCTAAACACAGCCCTACTAAACACAGCCCCACTAAACACAGCCCTACTAAACACAGCCCTACAGTCTAAACACAGCCCTACTAAACACAGCCCTACTAAACACAGCCCTACTAAACACAGCCCTACTAAACACAGCCCTACAGTCTAAACACAGCCCTACTAAACACAGCCCCACTAAACACAGCCCTACTAAACACAGCCCTACTAAACACAGCCCTACAGTCTAAACACAGCCCTACTAAACACAGCCCCACTAAACACAGCCCTACTAAACACAGCCCTACTAAACACAGCCCTACAGTCTAAACACAGCCCTACTAAACACAGCCCTACAGTCTAAACACAGCCCCACTAAACACAGCCCTACTAAACACAGCCCTACTAAACACAGCCCTACAGTCTAAACACAGCCCTACTAAACACAGCCCTACTAAACACAGCCCTACTAAACACAGCCCTACAGTCTAAACACAGCCCTACAGTCTAAACACAGCCCTACAGTCTAAACACAGCCCTACTAAACACAGCCCTACAGTCTAAACACAGCCCTACTAAACACAGCCCCACTAAACACAGCCCTACTAAACACTGCCCTACAGTCTAAACACAGCCCTACTAAACACAGCCTTACAGTCTAAACACAGCCCTACTAAACACAGCCCTACTAAACACAGCCCTACTAAACACAGCCCAACTAAACACAGCCTTACAGTCTAAACACAGCCCTACTAAACACAGCACTACAGTCTAAACACAGCCCTACTAAACACAGCCCTACAGTCTAAACACAGCCCTACTAAACACAGCCCTACTAAACACAGCCCCACTAAACACAGCCCCACTAAACACAGCCCTACAGTCTAAACACAGCCCCACTAAACACAGCCCCACTAAACACAGCCCTACAGTCTAAACACAGCCCCACTAAACACAGCCCCACTAAACACTGCCCTACTAAACACTGCCCTACTAAACACAGCCCTACTAAACACAGCCCTACTAAACACAGCCCCACTAAACACTGCCCTACTAAACACAGCCCTACTAAACACAGCCCCACTAAACACAGCCCTACTGTCTAAACACAGCCCTACTAAACACAGCCCTACTAAACACTGCCCTACTAAACACAGCCCTACTAAACACAGCCCTACAGTCTAAACACAGCCCCACTAAACACAGCCCTACAGTCTAAACACAGCCCCACTAAACACAGCCCCACTAAACACAGCCCTACTAAACACAGCCCCACTAAACACAGCCCTACTAAACACAGCCCTACTAAACACAGCCCTACTAAACACAGCCCTACTAAACACAGCCCCACTAAACACAGCCCTACAGTCTAAACACAGCCCTACAGTCTAAACACAGCCCCACTAAACACAGCCCTACTAAACACAGCCCTACTAAACACAGCCCTACTAAACACAGCCCCACTAAACACAGCCCTACTAAACACAGCCCCACTAAACACAGCCCCACTAAACACAGCCCTACTAAACACAGCCCTACTAAACACAGCCCTACTAAACACAGCCCTACTAAACACAGCCCTACTAAACACAGCCCCACTAAACACAGCCCTACTAAACACAGCCCCACTAAACACAGCCCCACTAAACACAGCCCCACTAAACACTGCCCTACAGTCTAAACACAGCCCTACAGTCTAAACACAGCCCTACAGTCTAAACACAGCCCTACAGTCTAAACACAGCCCTACTAAACACAGCCCTACAGTCTAAACACAGCCCTACAGTCTAAACACAGCCCTACAGTCTAAACACAGCCCTACAGTCTAAACACAGCCCTACTAAACACAGCCCTACTAAACACAGCCCTACAGTCTAAACACAGCCCTACTAAACACAGCCCCACTAAACACAGCCCTACTAAACACAGCCCGACTAAACACAGCCCTACCAAACACAGCCCTACAGTCTAAACACAGCCCCACTAAACACTGCCCTACAGTCTAAACACAGCCCTACAGTCTAAACACAGCCCTACTAAACACAGCCCTACTGTCTAAACACAGCCCTACTAAACACAGCCCTACTAAACACAGCCCCACTAAACACAGCCCTACAGTCTAAACACAGCCCTACTAAACACAGCCCTACTAAACACAGCCCTACTAAACACAGCCCTACTAAACACAGCCCTACTAAACACAGCCCTACTAAACACAGCCCTACTAAACACAGCCCTACTAAACACAGCCCTACTAAACACTGCCCTACTAAACACAGCCCTACTAAACACAGCCCTACTATGCCTGCCCTACTAACACAGCCCTACTAAACACAGCCCTACTAAACACAGCCCTACTAAACACAGCCCTACTAAACACAGCCCTACTAAACACTGCCCTACTAAACACAGCCCTACTAAACACAGCCCCACTAAACACAGCCCTACTAAACACACTCACTCTGTGGAGGACACTAGTCACTCCGTGGAGGACACTACTCACTCTGTGGATGAGTGTGGAGGACACTACTCACTG
>NW_027033492.1:0-6322 GCF_034236695.1 Oncorhynchus nerka | reverse complement strand
GTCAGTAGAGTTAACACTGAACACCATACCTCTGTCTGAATGATAGTAGAGCCCTGTCAGTAGAGTTAACACTGAACAACATACCTCTGTCTGAATGACAGTAGAGCCCTGTCAGTAGAGTTAACACTGAACAACATACCTCTGTCTGGATGATAGTAGAGCCCTGTCAGTAGAGTTAACACTGAACAACATACCTCTGTCTGAATGACAGTAGAGCCCTGTCAGTAGAGTTAACACTGAACAACATGCCTCTGAATGACAGTAGAGCCCTGTCAGTAGAGTTAACACTGAACAACATACCTCTGTCTGGATGATAGTAGAGCCCTGTCAGTAGAGTTAACACTGAACAACATACCTCTGTCTGAATGACAGTAGAGCCCTGTCAGTAGAGTTAACACTGAACAACATACCTCTGAATGACAGTAGAGCCCTGTCAGTAGAGTTAACACTGAACAACATACCTCTGTCTGGATGATAGTAGAGCCCTGTCAGTAGAGTTAACACTGACAACATACCTCTGTCTGGATGATAGTAGAGCCCTGTCAGTAGAGTTAATTAACACTGAACAACATACCTCTGTCTGAATGATAGTAGAGCCCTGTCAGTAGAGTTAACACTGAACAACATGCCTCTGTCTGGATGATAGTAGAGCCCTGTCAGTAGAGATAACACTGAACAACATGCCTCTGAATGACAGTAGAGCCCTGTCAGTAGAGTTAACACTGAACAACATGCCTCTGTCTGGATGATAGTAGAGCCCTGTCAGTAGAGTTAACACTGAACAACATACCTCTGAATGACAGTAGAGCCCTGTCAGTAGAGTTAACACTGAACAACATACCTCTGTCTGGATGATAGTAGAGCCCTGTCAGTAGAGTTAACACTGAACAACATACCTCTGTCTGAATGACAGTAGAGCCCTGTCAGTAGAGTTAACACTGAACAACATGCCTCTGAATGACAGTAGAGCCCTGTCAGTAGAGTTAACACTGAACAACATGCCTCTGAATGACAGTAGAGCCCTGTCAGTAGAGTTAACACTGACAACATACCTCTGTCTGGATGATAGTAGAGCCCTGTCAGTAGAGTTAACACTGAACAACATGCCTCTGTCTGGATGATAGTAGAGCCCTGTCAGTAGAGTTAACACTGAACAAAATACCTCTGAATGACAGTAGAGCCCTGTCAGTAGAGTTAACACTGAACAACATGCCTCTGAATGACAGTAGAGCCCTGTCAGTAGAGTTAACACTGAACAACATACCTCTGTCTGGATGATAGTAGAGCCCTGTCAGTAGAGTTAATTAACACTGAACAACATACCTCTGTCTGAATGATAGTAGAGCCCTGTCAGTAGAGTTAACACTGAACAACATGCCTCTGTCTGGATGATAGTAGAGCCCTGTCAGTAGAGTTAACACTGAACAACATGCCTCTGAATGACAGTAGAGCCCTGTCAGTAGAGTTAACACTGAACAACATGCCTCTGTCTGGATGATAGTAGAGCCCTGTCAGTAGAGTTAACACTGAACAACATACCTCTGAATGACAGTAGAGCCCTGTCAGTAGAGTTAACACTGAACAACATACCTCTGTCTGGATGATAGTAGAGCCCTGTCAGTAGAGTCACACTGAACAACATACCTCTGTCTGAATGATAGTAGAGCGCTGTTCCTTAGCGGTCAGTGACTCCCTTGAGGACCCTGGCGTTGTTTGCTGTCTGAGAACTGGTTGGTGAGAGTCTCCAGCTTGGTCCTCATCCTCATCAGCTCTGGGTTCCTTCCTGCTGGAGGTCCTGCTTTACCTGGTCAATCTGAGCACAGAGACAAAATCAATCTCAGCCCTATAGTTGTATTGAGTATCTCCATTCATACATGATCAGCCCTATAGGTTAGTATTGAGTATCTCCATTCATACATGATCAGCCCTATAGGTTAGTATTGAGTATCTCCATTCATACATGATCAGCCCTATAGGTTAGTATTGAGTATCTTTATTATACATGATCAGCCCTATAGGTTAGTATTGAGTATTCTATTGTCTATACATGATCAGCCCTATAGGTTAATAGTATTGAGTATCTCCATTCATATATGATCAGCTCCTATAGGTTAGTATTGAGCATTCCATTCATACATGATCAGCCCTCTAGGTTAGTATTGAGTATCTCTATTCATACTGATCAGCCCTGGTTAGGTGATTGAGTCTCCATTCATACATGATCAGCCATCAGTATTGAGTATCTTCCTTCATACATGACCAGCCCTCTAGGTTAGTATTGAGTATCTGCTTCATACCATGATCAGCCTCTGAGCATTGAGTATCTCCATTCATACATGACCAGCCTCTAGGTTAGTATTGAGTATCTCCATTCATACATGATCAGCCTCTAGGTTAGTATTGAGTATCTCCATTCATATACGATCGCCCTATAGGGTTAGTATTGAGTATCTCCGTTCATACATGATCAGCCCTATAGGTTAGTATTGAGTATCCTCCATTCATACATGATCAGCCCCTATAGGTTAGTATTGAGTATCTCCATTCATACATGATCTGCCCTATAGGTTAGTATTGAGGTAATCTCCATTCATACATGATCAAATTCTATAGGTTAGTATTGAGTATCTCTATTCATACATGATCAGCCACTCTAGGTTAGTAATTGAGTATCTCCTATTCATACATGACCAGCCCTCTAGGTTAGTATTGAGTATCTCCATTCATACATGATCAGCCCTCTAGGTTAGTATTGAGTATCTCCATTCATACATGATCAGCCCTCCTAGGTTAGTATTGAGTATCTCTATTCATGCATGATCAGCCCTCTAGGTTAGTATTGAGTATCTCCATTCATACATGATCAGCCCTATAGGTTAGTATTGAGTATCTCCATTCATACATGATCAGCCCTCTAGGTTAGTATTGAGTATCTCCATTCATACATGATCAGCCCTCTAGGTTAGTATTGAGTATCTCCATTCATACATGATCAGCCCTATAGGTTAGTATTGAGTATCTCTATTCATACATGATCAGCCCTATAGGTTAGTATTGAGTATCTCCATTCATACATGATCAGCCCTATAGGTTAGTATTGAGTATCTCCATTCATACATGATCAGCCCTATAGGTTAGTATTGAGTATCTCCATTCATACATGATCAGCCCTATAGGTTAGTATTGAGTATCTCTATTCATACATGATCAGCCCTATAGGTTAGTATTGAGTATCTCTATTCATACATGATCAGCCCTCTAGGTTAGTATTGAGTATCTCCATTCATACATGATCAGCCCTATAGGTTAGTATTGAGTATCTCCATT
The DNA here is from genome assembly GCF_034236695.1 of Oncorhynchus nerka. Classification (NCBI taxonomy): domain Eukaryota; kingdom Metazoa; phylum Chordata; class Actinopteri; order Salmoniformes; family Salmonidae; genus Oncorhynchus; species Oncorhynchus nerka. Next base: position 2,995 of record NW_027033492.1, on the reverse strand, counting down.
CATACATGATCAGCCCTATAGGTTAGTATTGAGTATCTCCATTCATACATGATCAGCCCTCTAGGTTAGTATTGAGTATCTCCATTCATACATGATCAGCCCTATAGGTTAGTATTGAGTATCTCCATTCATACATGATCAGCCCTCTAGGTTAGTATTGAGTATCTCTATTCATACATGATCAGCCCTCTAGGTTAGTATTGAGTATCTCCATTCATACATGATCAGCCCTATAGGTTAGTATTGAGTATCTCCATTCATACATGATCAGCCCTCTAGGTTAGTATTGAGTATCTCCATTCATACATGATCAGCCCTATAGGTTAGTATTGAGTATCTCCATTCATACATGATCAGCCCTATAGGTTAGTATTGAGTATCTCCATTCATACATGATCAGCCCTATAGGTTAGTATTGAGTATCTCCATTCATACATGATCAGCCCTATAGGTTAGTATTGAGTATCTCCATTCATACATGATCAGCCCTATAGGTTAGTATTGAGTATCTCCATTCATACATGATCAGCCCTATAGGTTAGTATTGAGTATCTCCATTCATACATGATCAGCCCTCTAGGTTAGTATTGAGTATCTCCATTCATACATGATCAGCCCTATAGGTTAGTATTGAGTATCTCCATTCATACATGATCAGCCCTATAGGTTAGTATTGAGTATCTCCATTCATACATGATCAGCCCTCTAGGTTAGTATTGAGTATCTCTATTCATACATGATCAGCCCTATAGGTTAGTATTGAGTATCTCTATTCATACATGATCAGCCCTATAGGTTAGTATTGAGTATATTATATAATCTATAACTGGGAATGTATTAGGGGGTTTGATAATATCTCTCCACTGTAGCTGATGGGGTTAGTTAATACCTCCCCACTGTAGCTGATGGGGTTAGTTAATACCTCCCTACTGTAGCTGATGGGGTTAGTTAATACCTCCCTACTGTAGCTGATGGGGTTAGTTAATACCTCCCCACTGTAGCTGATGGGGTTAGTTAATACCTCCCCACTGTAGCTGATGGGGTTAGTTAATACCTCCCTACTGTAGCTGATGGGGTTAGTTAATACCTCCCTACTGTAGCTGATGGGGTTAGTTAATACCTCCCCACTGTAGCTGATGGGGTTAGTTAATACCTCCCTACTGTAGCTGATGGGGTTAGTTAATACCTCCCTACTGTAGCTGATGGGGTTAGTTAATACCTCCCCACTGTAGCTGATGGGGTTAGTTAATACCTCCCCACTGTAGCTGATGGGGTTAGTTAATACCTCCCTACTGTAGCTGATGGGGTTAGTTAATACCTCCCTACTGTAGCTGATGGGGTTAGTTAATACCTCCCCACTGTAGCTGATGGGGTTAGTTAATACCTCCCCACTGTAGCTGATGGGGTTAGTTAATACCTCCCCACTGTAGCTGATGGGGTTGGTTAATACCTCCCCACTGTAGCTGATGGGGTTAGTTAATACCTCCCCACTGTAGCTGATGGGGTTAGTTAATACCTCCCCACTGTAGCTGATGGGGTTAGTTAATACCTCCCCACTGTAGCTGATGGGGTTAGTTAATACCTCCCCACTGTAGCTGATGGGGTTAGTTAATACCTCCCCACTGTAGCTGATGGGGTTAGTTAATACCTCCCTACTGTAGCTGATGGGGTTAGTTAATACCTCCCTACTGTAGCTGATGGGGTTAGTTAATACCTCCCCACTGTAGCTGATGGGGTTAGTTAATACCTCCCACTGTAGCTGATGGGGTTAGTTAATACCTCCCCACTGTAGCTGATGGGGTTAGTTAATACCTCCCCACTGTAGCTGATGGGGTTAGTTAATACCTCCCCACTGTAGCTGATGGGGTTAGTTAATACCTCCCCACTGTAGCTGATGGGGTTAGTTAATACCTCCCACTGTAGCTGATGGGGTTAGTTAATGCCTCCCCACTGTGGCTGATGGGGTTAGTTAATACCTCCCCACTGTAGCTGATGGGGTTAGTTAATACCTCCCTACTGTAGCTGATGGGGTTAGTTAATACCTCCCCACTGTAGCTGATGGGGTTAGTTAATACCTCCCCACTGTAGCTGATGGGGTTAGTTAATACCTCCCCACTGTAGCTGATGGGGTTAGTTAATACCTCCCACTGTAGCTGATGGGGTTAGTTAATACCTCCCCACTGTAGCTGATGGGGTTAGTTAATACCTCCCACTGTAGCTGATGGGGTTAGTTAATACCTCCCCACTGTAGCTGATGGGGTTAGTTAATACCTCCCCACTGTAGCTGATGGGGTTAGTTAATACCTCCCCACTGTAGCTGATGGGGTTAGTTAATACCTCCCCACTGTAGCTGATGGGGTTAGTTAATACCTCCCTACTGTAGCTGATGGGGTTAGTTAATACCTCCCTACTGTAGCTGATGGGGTTAGTTAATACCTCCCCACTGTAGCTGATGGGGTTAGTTAATACCTCCCCACTGTAGCTGATGGGGTTAGTTAATACCTCCCCACTGTAGCTGATGGGGTTAGTTAATACCTCCCCACTGTAGCTGATGGGGTTAGTTAATACCTCCCCACTGTAGCTGATGGGGTTAGTTAATACCTCCCCACTGTAGCTGATGGGGTTTGATAATACCTCCCCACTGTAGCTGATGGGGTTAGTTAATACCTCCCCACTGTAGCTGATGGGGTTAGTTAATACCTCCCCACTGTAGCTGATGGGGTTAGTTAATACCTCCCCACTGTAGCTGATGGGGTTTAGTATAATACCTCCCCACTGTAGCTGATGGGGTTAGTTAATACCTCCCCACTGTAGCTGATGGGGTTAGTTAATACCTCCCCACTGTAGCTGATGGGGTTAGTTAATACCTCCCCACTGTAGCTGATGGGGTTGGTTAATACCTCCCCACTGTAGCTGATGGGGTTAGTTAATACCTCCCCACTGTAGCTGATGGGGTTAGTTAATACCTCCCCACTGTAGCTGATGGGGTTTGTTA
>NW_027033491.1:0-6319 GCF_034236695.1 Oncorhynchus nerka | reverse complement strand
AACAGACATATTAACTGATATGTCAGCTGGTTCTCCACTTTAAACAGACATATTAAATGATATGTCAGCTAGTTCTCTCTCCCTTTAAAAGACATATTAAATGATATGTCAGCTAGTTCTCTCTCCTTTAAAAAGACATATTAAATGATATGTCAGCTAGTTCTCTCTCCTTTAAACAGACATATTAAATGATATGTCAGCTAGTTCTCTCTCCTTTAAACAGACATATTAAATGATATGTCAGCTAGTTCTCTCTCCTTTAAACAGACATATTAAATGATATGTCAGCTAGTTCTCTCTCCTTTAAACAGACATATTAAATGATATGTTCTCTACTTTAAGCAGACATATTAAATGATATGTCAGCTCCTTTAAACAGACATATTAAATGATATGTCAGCTAGTTCTCTCTACTTTAAACAGACATATTAAATGATATGTCAGCTAGTTCTCTCTGCTTTAAACAGACATATTAAATGATATGTCAGCTAGTTCTCTCTGCTTTAATAAACAGACATATTAAATGATATGTCAGCTAGTTCTCTCTCCTTTAAACAGACATATTAAATGATGTCAGCTAGTTCTCTCTACTTTAATAAACAGACATATTAAATGATATGTCAGCTAGTTCTCTCTCCTTTAAACAGACATATTAACTGATATGTCAGCTAGTTCTCCCTGCTTTAAACAGACATATTAAATGATATGTCAGCTAGTTCTCTCTCCTTTAAACAGACATATTAACTGATATGTCAGCTAGTTCTCCCTGCTTTAAACAGACATATTAAATGATATGTCAGCTAGTTCTCTCTCCTTTAAAGACATATTAAATGATATGTCAGCTAGTTCTCTCTGCTTTAATAAACAGACATATTAAATGATATGTCAGCTAGTTCTCTCTGCTTTAATAAACAGACATATTAAATGATATGTCAGCTAGTTCTCCCTGCTTTAATAAACAGACATAATAAATGATATGTCAGCTAGTTCTCTCTGCTTTAATAAACAGACATATTAAATGATATGTCAGCTAGTTCTCCCTGCTTTAAACAGACATATTAAATGATATGTCAGCTAGTTCTCTCTGCTTTAATAAACAGACATAATAAATGATATGTCAGCTAGTTCTCTCTACTTTAATAAACAGACATATTAAATGATATGTCAGCTAGTTCTCCCTGCTTTAAACAGACATATTAAATGATATGTCAGCTAGTTCTCTCTGCTTTAATAAACAGACATAATAAATTATATGTCAGCTAGTTCTCTCTGCTTTAATAAACAGACATATTAACTGATATGTCAGCTAGTTCTCTCTCCTTTAAAGACATATTAAATGATATGTCAGCTAGTTCTCCCTGCTTTAAACAGACATATTAAATGATATGTCAGCTAGTTCTCTCTGCTTTAATAAACAGACATAATAAATGATATGTCAGCTAGTTCTCTCTGCTTTAATAAACAGACATATTAAATGATATGTCAGCTAGTTCTCTCTGCTTTAATAAACAGACATAATAAATGATATGTCAGCTAGTTCTCTCTGCTTTAATAAACAGACATATTAAATGATATGTCAGCTAGTTCTCTCTGCTTTAATAAACAGACATATTAAATGATATGTCAGCTAGTTCTCTCTGCTTTAATAAACAGACATATTAAATGATATGTCAGCTAGTTCTCTCTGCTTTAATAAACAGACATATTAAATGATATGTCAGCTAGTTCTCTCTGCTTTAATAAACAGACATATTAAATGATATGTCAGCTAGTTCTCTCTGCTTTAATAAACAGACATAATAAATGATATGTCAGCTAGTTCTCCCTGCTTTAATAAACAGACATAATAAATGATATGTCAGCTAGTTCTCCCTGCTTTAAACAGACATATTAAATGATATGTCAGCTAGTTCTCTCTCCTTTAAACAGACATATTAACTGATATGTCAGCTAGTTCTCCCTGCTTTAAACAGACATATTAAATGATATGTCAGCTAGTTCTCTCTGCTTTAAACAGACATATTAAATGATGTCAGCTAGTTCTCTCTGCTTTAATAAACAGACATATTAAATGATATGTCAGCTAGTTCTCCCTGCTTTAATAAACAGACATAATAAATGATATGTCAGCTAGTTCTCTCTGCTTTAAACAGACATAATAAATGATATGTCAGCTAGTTCTCTCTGCTTTAATAAACAGACATAATAAATGATATGTCAGCTAGTTCTCTCTGCTTTAATAAACAGACATATTAAATGATATGTCAGCTAGTTCTCTCTGCTTTAATAAACAGACATATTAAATGATATGTCAGCTAGTTCTCCCTGCTTTAATAAACAGACATAATAAATGATATGTCAGCTAGTTCTCTCTGCTTTAATAAACAGACATATTAAATGATATGTCAGCTAGTTCTCCCTGCTTTAAACAGACATATTAAATGATATGTCAGCTAGTTCTCTCTGCTTTAATAAACAGACATAATAAATGATATGTCAGCTAGTTCTCTCTACTTTAATAAACAGACATATTAAATGATATGTCAGCTAGTTCTCCCTGCTTTAAACAGACATATTAAATGATATGTCAGCTAGTTCTCTCTGCTTTAATAAACAGACATAATAAATTATGTCAGCTAGTTCTCTCTGCTTTAATAAACAGACATATTAACTGATATGTCAGCTAGTTCTCTCTCCTTTAAAGACATATTAAATGATATGTCAGCTAGTTCTCCCTGCTTTAAACAGACATATTAAATGATATGTCAGCTAGTTCTCTCTGCTTTAATAAACAGACATAATAAATGATATGTCAGCTAGTTCTCTCTGCTTTAATAAACAGACATATTAAATGATATGTCAGCTAGTTCTCTCTGCTTTAATAAACAGACATAATAAATGATATGTCAGCTAGTTCTCTCTGCTTTAATAAACAGACATATTAAATGATATGTCAGCTAGTTCTCTCTGCTTTAATAAACAGACATATTAAATGATATGTCAGCTAGTTCTCTCTGCTTTAATAAACAGACATATTAAATGATATGTCAGCTAGTTCTCTCTGCTTTAATAAACAGACATAATAAATGATATGTCAGCTAGTTCTCCCTGCTTTAATAAACAGACATAATAAATGATATGTCAGCTAGTTCTCCCTGCTTTAAACAGACATATTAAATGATATGTCAGCTAGTTCTCCCTGCTTTAAACAGACATAATAAATGATATGTCAGCTAGTTCTCCCTGCTTTAAACAGACATAATAAATGATATGTCAGCTAGTTCTCCCTGCTTTAATAAACAGACATAATAAATGATATGTCAGCTAGTTCTCTCTGCTTTAATAAACAGACATAATAAATGATATGTCAGCTAGTTCTCTCTGCTTTAAACAGACATATTAAATGATATGTCAGCTAGTTCTCCCTGCTTTAAACAGACATAATAAATGATATGTCAGCTAGTTCTCTCTGCTTTAATAAACAGACATATTAAATGATATGTCAGCTAGTTCTCCCTGCTTTAAACAGACATAATAAATGATATGTCAGCTAGTTCTCTCTGCTTTAAACAGACATATTAACTGATATGTCAGCTAGTTCTCCGTGCTTTAAACAGACATATTAAATGATATGTCAGCTAGTTCTCTCTGCTTTAAACAGACATATTAACTGATATGTCAGCTAGTTCTCCCTGCTTTAAACAGACATAATAAATGATATGTCAGCTAGTTCTCCCTGCTTTAAACAGACATATTAACTGATATGTCAGCTAGTTCTCCCTGCTTTAAACAGACATAATAAATGATATGTCAGCTAGTTCTCTCTGCTTTAAACAGACATATTAACTGATATGTCAGCTAGTTCTCCCTGCTTTAAACAGACATATTAAATGATATGTCAGCTAGTTCTCTCTGCTTTAAACAGACATATTAACTGATATGTCAGCTAGTTCTCCCTGCTTTAAACAGACATAATAAATGATATGTCAGCTAGTTCTCCCTGCTTTAAACAGACATATTAACTGATATGTCAGCTAGTTCTCTCTGCTTTAAACAGACATAATAAATGATATGTCAGCTAGTTCTCCCTGCTTTAAACAGACATAATAAATGATATGTCAGCTAGTTCTCTCTGCTTTAATAAACAGACATAATAAATGATATGTCAGCTAGTTCTCCCTGCTTTAAACAGACATAATAAATGATATGTCAGCTAGTTCTCTCTGCTTTAATAAACAGACATATTAAATGATATGTCAGCTAGTTCTCCCTGCTTTAATAAACAGACATAATAAATGATATGTCAGCTAGTTCTCTCTGCTTTAATAAACAGACATAATAAATGATATGTCAGCTAGTTCTCTCTGCTTTAATAAACAGACATAATAAATGATATGTCAGCTAGTTCTCTCTGCTTTAATAAACAGACATAATAAATGATATGTCAGCTAGTTCTCTCTGCTTTAATAAACAGACATAATAAATGATATGTCAGCTAGTTCTCTCTGCTTTAATAAACAGACATAATAAATGATATGTCAGCTAGTTCCCCCTGCTTTAAAGAGACATAATAAATGATATGTCAGCTAGTTCTCTCTGCTTTAATAAACAGACATAATAAATGATATGTCAGCTAGTTCTCTCTGCTTTAATAAACAGACATAATAAATGATATGTCAGCTAGTTCTCTGCTTTAATAAACAGACATAATAAATGATATGTCAGCTAGTTCTCTCTGTTTAATAAACAGACATATTAAATGATATGTCAGCTAGTTCTCTCTGCTTTAATAAACAGACATAATAAATGATATGTCAGCTAGTTCTCTCTGCTTTAATAAACAGACATAATAAATGATATGTCAGCTAGTTCTCTCTGCTTTAATAAACAGACATAATAAAATGATATGTCAGCTAGTTCTCTCTGCTTTAATAAACAGACATAATAAATGATATGTCAGCTAGTTCTCTCTGCTTTAATAAACAGACATAATAAATGATATGTCAGCTAGTTCCCCCTGCTTTAAAGAGACATAATAAATGATATGTCAGCTAGTTCTCTCTGCTTTAATAAACAGACATAATAAATGATATGTCAGCTAGTTCTCTCTGCTTTAATAAACAGACATAATAAATGATATGTCAGCTAGTTCTCTCTGCTTTAATAAACAGACATAATAAATGATATGTCAGCTAGTTTCTCTCTGCTTTAATAAACAGACATATTAAATGATATGTCAGCTAGTTCTCTCTGCTTTTTAATAAACAGACATAATAAATGATATGTCAGCTAGTTCTCTCTGCTTTAATAAACAGACATAATAAATTATATGTCAGCTAGTTCTCTCTGCTTTAATAAACAGACATAATAAATGATATGTCAGCTAGTTCTCTCTGCTTTAATAAACAGACATAATAAATGATATGTCAGCTAGTTCTCTCTTTAATAAACAGACATAATAAATGATATGTCAGCTAGTTCTCTCTGCTTTAATAAACAGACATATTAAATGATATGTCAGCTAGTTCTCTCTGCTTTAATAAACAGACATAATAAATGATATGTCAGCTAGTTCTCTCTGCTTTAATAAACAGACATAATAAATGATATGTCAGCTAGTTCTCTCTGCTTTAATAAACAGACATAATAAATGATATGTCAGCTAGTTCTCTCTGCTTTAATAAACAGACATAATAAATGATATGTCAGCTAGTTCTCTCTGCTTTAATAAACAGACATATTAAATGATATGTCAGCTAGTTCTCCCTGCTTTAAACAGACATATTAAATGATATGTCAGCTAGTTCTCCCTGCTTTAAAGAGACATAATAAATGATATGTCAGCTAGTTCTCTCTGCTTTAATAAACAGACATAATAAATGATATGTCAGCTAGTTCTCTCTGCTTTAATAAACAGACATATTAAATGATATGTCAGCATATTATAAATGTATATTATTATTATTAGCATTTTCAAATAACTTGTGTCTAAATGTATTTATTGGTTTGTGTTGATTGATTGATTGATTGTCTTTTTCTACCTCCCTTAGGCCAGGTGTATTGGGCCCAGCCTTACCCCCAGGATTTCACAGACCGGCATCTGATGATGATGAAGATGATGATGGTGAGGATGATTTCCTCAAGCCCTGCCACCGGGCTACACAGCAGAACCCTCAGCGGTGATGAAGAGGAGGAGGAGGAGGATGAAGAGGTGATCGGACCCATGCCTGCTCTTGGTGCCATCCGGGACTCCGTGGCTCTGGACATCGAACGCAGAGCTCAGAAGATGAAGGACAGACTGGACCGGAGCAGATGTGAG
>NW_027033490.1:0-6318 GCF_034236695.1 Oncorhynchus nerka | reverse complement strand
TGTATCTTCCTGTCATCTTGTGTCATAGTGTTCTACTGTATTACTTCACACACTGGCAGTAAAACAACTGAAGTTTCTTGGTGAAGCTTCACTGCATTATCATGTCATTAGCAGAGCGCCAAGGCCATTATGTCATCATAAGGCCACAACGGGACTCAAACACACTGGGACGTTTCATTTGCAATTTCTACCTTTTCAGCGTTTTGACGTCAGTAGCCTATGTTGGAAGGGGAGGCTTGTGACGTCAGTAGTCTATGCTTCGGGAAGGGGAGGGGCTTGTGACGTCAGTAGTCTATGCTTCGGGAAGGGGGAGGGGCTTGTGACGTCAGTGAGTCCTCTGCTTCCGGGGGGAAGGGGAGGGGCTCGTGGCGTCAGTAGTCTATGCTTCGGGAAGGGAGAGGGGCCAGACGGTCGGTAGTCTATGCTTCGGGAAGAGGAGAGAGGGCTTGTGGCGTCAATGAATCTGTACGTCAGGAAGGAAGGCTTCGCGGCGTCAGTAGTCGTAAAACACCCGGGAAGGGAGAGGAGAGCTTGTGAGCGTCAGTAGTCTATGCCGGGAAGGAGGGGCTTGTGACGTCAGTAGTCTATGCTTCGGGAAGGGGAGGGGCTTGTGGCGAGTAGTCTATGCTCGGGAAGGGGAGGGGCTTGTGGCGAGTAGTCTATGCTTGGGAGAGGGCTTGTGGCGTGAGTAGCCTGTGTTTCGAGGGGAGGGGCATGTGGCGCCAGTAGTCTATGCTTTGGAAGGGGGAGGGGCTTGTGACATCAGTAACCTGTGTTTCAGTGGGGGGAGGGCTTGTGACGTGAGTAGCCTGTGTTTTGGAGGGGGCAGGGCTTGTGATGCCAGTAGCCTGTGTTTCGGAAGGGGGGCTTGTGACATCAGTAGACCGTGTTTCGGAAGGGGAGGGGCTTGTGACATCAGTAGACTGTGTTTCGGAAGGGGAGGGGCTTGTGACATCAGTAGACCGTGTTTCGGGAAGGGGAGGGGCTTGTGACATCAGTAGACTGTGTTTCGGAAGGGGAGGGGCTTGTGACATCAGTAGACTGTGTTCGGAAGGGGAGGGGCTTGTGACGTCAGTAGCCTATGCTTCGGGGAAGTAGCCTATGTCAGGGGGGGAGGAGCCTGCTTCGGAGGAGGAGCCTATGCTTCGGAGGAGGAGCCTATGCTTCGGAGGGGAGGAGGGAGCCCGTGCTCGGAGGGGAGGGGCCCGTGGCCGGAGGGGAGGGGGAGGGAGCCTATGCTTCGGGGGGAGGGGAGGAGCCTATGCTCGGAGGGGGAGGGAGGAGCCTATGCTTGAGGGGAGGGGAGGAGCCTATGCTCGGAGGGGAGGGGCCTATGCTTCGGGGAGGGGAGGGGCCTATAGCTCGGAGGGAGGGAGCCTATGCTCGGAGGGGAGGGGAGGAGCCTATGCCCCGGAGGAGGAGCCTATGCTTCCGGAGGGGAGGGAGCCTATACTTCGGAGGGAGGGAGCCCATGCTTCGGAGGGGAGGGAGCCTATGCTGCGGAGGGGAGGGGAGGGAGCCTATGCTTCGGAGGGGGAGGAGCCTATGCTTCGGGGAGGGAGCCTATGCTTCGGGGGAGGGGGCCTATGCTTCGGAGGGAGGAGCCTAGCGGCGGGGAGGGGAGGGGCTATGCTTCGGAGGGGGGGAGCCTATGCTTCGGAGGGGAGGGAGCCTGCCTATGCTCGGAGGAGGGGGGCCTATGCCGGAGGGGAGGGGGAGGGAGCCTGCCTATGCTCGGAGGGGGGGGGGAGCCATGCTCGGCGGAGGGAGGCCTGTGCCGGAGGGGGGCCTGCGCCCGGAGGGGAGGGGGGCCCATGCTTCGGAGGGGGAGGAGAGAGCCTATGCTTCGGGGGGGAGGGGAGGAGCCTATGCTTCGGAGGGAGGGCCTATGCCCGGAGGGGAGGAGCCTATGCTGGGAGGGAGGAGCCTATGCTTCGGAGGAGGGAGCCTATGCTTGGAGGGAGGGGAGCCCTATGCTTCGGAGGGAGGAGGGAGGTTTGCCTATGCTTCGGAGGGGAGGGGGGAAGCCTAGTGCTCGGAGGAGGGAGCTATGCTTCGGAGGGGGCCCTATGCTTCGGAGGGGAGGGAGGAGCCTATGCTTTGGAGGGGAGGGGAGGGTGGGAGCCTACACACACACTGATTAAGGTTTCCAGCTGACAGACCCTGGAATACGTTCTCTGAGTGACAGTGAGTGCTTTGCATGGGCCCTTTGTTGCGGTTTTTTTGTGGGACTGGAAAAAACATGTTATTAAGTGGTTCCCATGCTTTTTAAAATAACTTTTATTCTTAGACTGAATAGATCAATTTTGTTCCGCGATTCTGTTCCTAAACCTATTCCAACCCCTGGTTGTAGCCCATCTCCTAGGAGATAGGGAGAGAAATCAGGCCCTCGCGCAATCTGTACATCCCTCCTCCCTAACATTTCACTGAAGAGAAGAGAAGCATCAGAACATAAGTATGATCTCAGACTAGCTTTTCGATTCTGAGAGGGAGACAAAATACACTGGCTACAATATTAGGCCTCATTAACCCCACCCTCAATCTCTCTCTCTCTCCTTCACACTCTCCTCTCACTCTCTCCTTCCACACTCTCCTCTCTCTCTCCTTCACACTCTTCTCCCTCCCTCTTTCCACTCTCCTCTCTCTCTCCTACACACTCTCCTCTCTCTCTCTCCCTTCACACTCTCCTCACACTCTCCTCTCACTCTCTCCTTCACACTCTCCTCTCACTCTCTCCTTCACACTCTCCTCTCTCTCTCTCCTTCACACTCTTCTCCCTCCCTCCTTCACACTCTCCCCCTCTCTCTCTCCTACACACTCTCCTCTCTCTCTCTCCTTCACACTCTCCTTCACCTCTCCTCTCTCTCTCCTTCACACTCTCCTCTCTCTCTCTCTCTCTCTCCTTCACACTCTCTCTCTCCTTCTCTCTCTCCTTCACACTCTCTCTCTCCTTCTCTCTCTCCTTCACCTCTCTCTCTCCTTCACACTCTCCTCTCTCTCTCTCCTTCACACTCTCCTCCTCTCTCCTTCACCTCTCCTCTTTCTCTCTCCTTCACACTCTCCTCCTCTCTCCTTCACACTCTCCCCTCTCTCTCTCTCTCCTTCACACTCTCCTCTCTCTCTCCCTTCACACTCTCCTCACTCTCTCCTTCACCTCTCCTCTCTCCTCTCCTTCACCTCTCCTCCCTCTCTCCTTCACACTCTCCCTCTCTCTCTCTCCTTCACCTCTTCTCCCTCCCTCCTTCCACTCTCCCTCCCCTCTCTCTCTCCTCACTACACCTCTCCTCTCTCTCTCTCCCTTCCACACTCTCCTCCACACTCTCCTCTCACTCTCCTCCTTCACACTCCTCTCTCTCTCTGCTTCACTCTCTCCCCTCTCTCTTTCCTTCACACTCTCCCTCTCTCTCTCCTTCACACTCTCCCTCTCTCTCTCCTTCACACTCTCCTCTCTCTCTCTCTCCTTCACACTCTCTCTCTCCTTCTCTCTCCTTCACACTCTCTCTCTCCTTCTCTCTCTCCTTCACACTCTCTCTCTCTCCTTCACACTCTCCTCTCTCTCTCTCCTTCACACTCTCCTCACTCTCTCTCCCTTCATTCTTCTCTCTCTCCTTCACACTCTCTCTCTCCCTCCTCTCTCCTTCACACTCTCCTCTACTCTCTCCTTCACACTCTCCTCCTCTCCTCTTCTCTCTTCACACTCTCCTCTTTCTCTCTCCTTCACACTCTCCTCTCTCTCTCCTCACTCTCTCCTTCACACTCTCCTCTCTCTCTCTCCTCTCCACACTCTCCTCTCTCTCTCTCTCCTTCACACTCTCCTCTTCTCCTTCTCTCTCTCCTTCTCCTCTCTCCTTCCACACTCTCTCTCTCCCTCCACACTCTCTCTCTCTCTCTCTCCTTCACACTCTCCTCCTCTCTCCTTCACACTCTCCTCTCTCTCCTCTCACTCTCACTCTCTCCTTCACACTCTCTCCTTCTTACACTCTCTCTCTCTTCTCTCCTTTCACACTCTCCTCTCTCTCCTTCCACACTCTCTCTCTCTCTCTCTCTCCCTCTCCTCTCTCTCTCTCCTTCACACTCTCCTCTCTCTCTCCTTCTCACACTCTCCTCTCTCTCTCTTTCACACTCTCCTCTCTCTCCCTTTCCACACTCCTCTCTCTCCTTCTCTCTCATCTCTCTCTCCTCCCACTCTCCTCTCTCTCTCTCTCATTCTTCCTCTCTCTCTCCTTCATTCCTCTCCTTCTCTCTCCCCTTCACACTCTTTATCTCTCCTCCTTTCTCCTCGTGAAGTGATGTAGCCTGTCTCTCTCTGCTCATTGACAAAGCAGCAGACTGGCAACAAAGGAGAGACATTTTTAGCAGGCAGGTCACTGGCTGTCCTGTTAACCTGTTACAATGCATGACTGAGGGTCTGAAAGGGGGAAGGAACACTTTCTCTCCTGTTCTCTCATTCTTTAGCTGTCTATGGCTCTCTCTCTATGGCTCTCTCTCTCTCTCTATGGCTCTCTCTCTCTCTCTCTCTATGGCTCTCTCTCTCTCTCTCTCTCTCTATGGCTCTCTCTCTCTCTCTCTATGGCTCTCTCTCTCTCTCTATGGCTTTCTCTCTCTCTTATGGCTTCTCTTCTGTCTCTCCCTCTCTCTATGGCTTCTCTCTCTGTCTCTCTCTCCTCTCTATGGCTCTTCTCTCTGTCTCTCTCTCCTCTCTCTCTCTCTCTCCTCTCTCTCTCTCTCTCTCTCTCTCTCTCTCACTCTATGGCTCTATATCTCTCTCTCCTCTATGGTCTCTCTCTCTCTTCTATGGCTCTCTCTCTTCTATGGCTCTCTCTCTCTCTCTCTATCGTCTGCTCTCTCTCTCTCTCTCTCTCTCTCTCTATGGCTCTCTCTCTCTGTCTCTCTCTCTCTCTATGGCTCTCTCTCTCTCTCTCTCTCTCTCTCTCTCTCTATGGCTCTCTCTCTCTGTCTATCTGTCTCTGTCTCTCTCTATGGCTCTCTCTCTCTCTCTCTCTCTCTCTCTCTATGGCTCTCTTCTCTGTCTATCTGTCTCTCTCTCTATGGCTCTCTCTCTCTGTCTCTGGCTCTCTCTCTCTCTCTATGGCTCTGGCTCTCTCTCTCTCTCTCTCTCTCTCTCTCTCTCTCTCTATGGCTCTCTATGGATCTCTCTCTCTCTCTATGGCTCTCTCTCTCTCTCTCTATGGCTCTCTCTCTCTCTCTATGGCTCTCTCTCTCTATGGTCTCTCTCTCTCTCTCTCTATGGCTCTCTCTCTCTCTCTGTCTCTCTCTCTCTCTGCTCTATGGCTCTCTCTCTCTGTCTCTCTCTCTCTCTCTGTCTCTCTCTCTCTCTGGCTCTCTCTCTCTCTCTCTCTCTCTGCTCTCTCATCGTCTCTCTCTCTCTCTCTGCTCTCTCTGTCTCGCTCTCTATGTCTCTCTCTCTCTCTCTCTCTCTCTCTCTCTCTCTGTCTCTGTATCTCTCTCTCTATGTCTCTCTCTCTCGCTCTCTATGTCTCTCTCTCTCTCTCTCTCTCTCTCTCTTTCTCTCTCTCTCTAGCCTGGGGGTATTTACAGGGAAGGATTATTTCTGAGTTAGTGAGCTAAGTAACTTTCAGCAACAAACACACTAGTTGATAAAGATCTGACTCCATGGCAACAGCAGTAACGGTGGGTGTGTTGGGGACAGGATACTGACTCCATGGCAACAGCAGTAATGCTGGGTGTGTTGGGGACAGGATACTGACTCCATGGCAACAGCAGTAACGGTGGGTGTGTTGGGGACAGGATACTGGCGCCATGGCAACAGCAGTAGCGGTGGGTGTGTTGGGGACAGGATACTGACTCCATGGCAACAGCAGTAACGCTGGGTGTGTTGGGGACAGGATACTGACTCCATGGCAACAGCAGTAACTGTGGGTGTGTTGGGGACATGATACTGACTCCATGGCAACAGAAGTAGTGGTGGGTGTGTTGGGGACAGGATACTGGCGCCATGGCAACAGCAGTAGCGGTGGGTGTGTTAGGGACAGGATACTGGCGCCATGGCAACAGCAGTAGCGGTGGGTGTGTTAGGGACAGGATACTGGCGCCATGGCAACAACAGTAGTGGTGGGTGTGTTAGGGACAGGATACTGGCGCCATGGCAACAGCAGTAGCGGTGGGTGTGTTAGGGACAGGATACTGGCGCCTTGGCAACAGCAGTAGCAGTGGGTGTGTTAGGGACAGGATACTGGCGCCATGGCAACAGCAGTAGCGGTGGGTGTGTTGGGGACAGGATACTGACTCCATGGCAACAGCAGTAACAGTGGGTGTGTTGGGGACAGGATACTGACT
>NW_027033489.1:0-6317 GCF_034236695.1 Oncorhynchus nerka | reverse complement strand
TATTACAACACACCCTCCGCTATTACAACACACCCTCCACTATTACAACACACCCTCCACTATTACAACACACCCTCCGCTATTACAACACACCCTCCGCTCATTACAACACACCCTCCGCTATTACAACACACCCTCAGTTATTACAACACACCCTGCGATGTTACAACACACCCTTGGCTATTACAACACACCCTCCGCTATTACAACACACCCTCCGCTATTACAACACACCCTCGGCTATTACAACACACCCTCCGCTATTACAACACACCCTTGGCTATTACAACACACCCTCCACTATTACAACACACCCTTGGCTATTACAACACACCCTCCACTATTACAACACACCCTTGGCTATTACAACACACCCTCCACTATTACAACACACCCTTGGTTATTACAACACACCCTCCACTATTACAACACACCCTCCACTATTACAACACACCCTCCACTATTACAACACACCCTTGGCTATTACAACACACCCTCCGCTATTACAACACACCCTCGGCTATTACAACACACCCTCCGCTATTACAACACACCCTCGGCTATTACAACACACCCTCCGCTATTACAACACACCCTCCGCTATTACAACACACCCTTGGCTATTACAACACACCCTCCGCTATTACAACACACCCTCCAGCTATTACAACACACCTCGCTATTACAACACACCCTCCGCTTATTACAACACACCCTCAGTTATTACAACACACCCTCGGCTATTACAACACATCCTCCGCTATTACAACACACCCTCCGCTATTACAACACACCCTTGGCTATTACAACACACCCTCCGCTATTACAACACACCCTCCACTATTACAACACACCCTCCACTATTACAACACACCCTCCACTATTACAACACACCCTCCGCTATTACAACACACCCTGAGATGTTACAACACACCCTCAGTTATTACAACACACCCTGGGATGTTACAACACACCCTTGGTTATTACAACACACCCTCCGCTATTACAACACACCCTCCACTATTACAACACACCCTCGGCTATTACAACACACCCTCGGCTATTACATCACACCCTCGGCTATTACAACACACCCTGGGATGTTACAACACACCCTCCGCTATTACAACACACCCTCCGCTATTACAACACACCCTCCGCTATTACAACACACCCTCCGCTATTACAACACACCCTCCACTATTACAACACACCCTCCACTATTACAACACACCCTCCGCTATTACAACACACCCTCCGCTATTACAACACACCCTCCGCTATTACAACACACCCTCCGCTATTACAACACACCCTCCGCTATTACAACACACCCTCCACTATTACAACACACCCTCGGCTATTACAACACACCCTCGGCTATTACAACACACCCTCGGCTATTACAACACACCCTGGGATGTTACAACACACCCTCCGCTATTACAACACACCCTCCGCTATTACAACACACCCTCCGCTATTACAACACACCCTCCGCTATTACAACACACCCTGGGATGTTACAACACACCCTCCACTATTACAACACACCCTCCACTATTACAACACACCCTCCGCTATTACAACACACCCTCCACTATTACAACACACCCTGGGATGTTACAACACACCCTCCGCTATTACAACACACCCTCCACTATTACAACACACCCTGGGATGTTACAACACACCCTTGGTTATTACAACACACCCTCCGCTATTACAACACACCCTCCACTATTACAACACACCCTCCGCTATTACAACACACCCTCCGCTATTACAACACACCCTCCGCTATTACAACACACCCTCCGCTATTACAACACACCCTTAGTTATTACAACACACCCTCCGCTATTACAACACACCCTCCGCTATTACAACACACCCTCCGCTATTACAACACACCCTCCGCTATTACAACACACCCTCCACTATTACAACACACCCTCCGCTATTACAACACACCCTCCGCTATTACAACACACCCTCCACTATTACAACACACCCTCCGCTATTACAACACACCCTCCACTATTACAACACACCCTTGGCTATTACAACACTCCCTGGGATGTTACAACACACCCTCCGCTATTACAACACACCCTCCGCTATTACAACACACCCTCCACTATTACAACACACCCTCCGCTATTACAACACACCCTCCGCTATTACAACACACCCTCCGCTATTACAACACACCCTGGGATGTTACAACACACCCTCCGCTATTACAACACACCCTCCGCTATTACAACACACCCTGGGATGTTACAACACACCCTCCGCTATTACAACACACCCTCCGCTATTACAACACACCCTCCACTATTACAACACACCCTGGGATGTTACAACACACCCTCCAGTATTACAACACACCCTCCACTATTACAACACACCCTCCGCTATTACAACACACCCTCCACTATTACAACACACCCTGGGATGTTACAACACACCCTCGGCTATTACAACACACCCTCCACTATTACAACACACCCTGGGATGTTACAACACACCCTTGGTTATTACAACACACCCTCCGCTATTACAACACACCCTCCACTATTACAACACACCCTCCGCTATTACAACACACCCTCCGCTATTACAACACACCCTCCGCTATTACAACACACCCTCCGCTATTACAACACACCCTCCGCTATTACAACACACCCTCAGTTATTACAACACACCCTCGGCTATTACAACACACCCTCCGCTATTACAACACACCCTCCGCTATTACAACACACCCTCCGCTATTACAACACACCCTCCACTATTACAACACACCCTCCGCTATTACAACACACCCTCCGCTATTACAACACACCCTCCGCTATTACAACACACCCTCCGCTATTACAACACACCCTCCGCTATTACAACACACCCTCCACTATTACAACACACCCTCCACTATTACAACACACCCTCCACTATTACAACACACCCTCCGCTATTACAACACACCCTCCGCTATTACAACACACCCTCCACTATTACAACACACCCTTGGTTATTACAACACACCCTCCGCTATTACAACACACCCTCCACTATTACAACACACCCTTGGTTATTACAACACACCCTCCGCTATTACAACACACCCTGGGATGTTACAACACACCCTCCGCTATTACAACACACCCTGGGATGTTACAACACACTCTCGGCTATTACAACACACCCTTGGTTATTACAACACACCCTGGGATGTTACAACACACCCTCCACTATTACAACACACCCTTGGTTATTACAACACACCCTGGGATGTTACAACACACCCTCCACTATTACAACACACCCTTGGTTATTACAACACACCCTGGGATGTTACAACACACCCTCGGCTATTACAACACACCCTTGGTTATTACAACACACCCTGGGATGTTACAACACACCCTCCGCTATTACAACACACCCTTGGTTATTACAACACACCCTTGGTTATTACAACACACCCTCCGCTATTACAACACACCCTTGGCTATTACAACACACCCTCCGCTATTACAACACACCCTCAGTTATTACAACACACCCTCCACTATTACAACACACCCTCCACTATTACAACACACCCTTGGTTATTAAACACACCCTCCGCTATTACAACACACCCTTGGTTATTACAACACACCCTCCACTATTACAACACACCCTTGGCTATTACAACACACCCTGGGATGTTACAACACACCCTCCGCTATTACAACACACCCTCCGCTATTACAACACACCCTCCGCTATTACAACACACCCTTAGTTATTACAACACACCCTCCGCTATTACAACACACCCTTGGTTATTACAACACACCCTCCACTATTACAACACACCCTCAGTTATTACAACACACCCTCGGCTATTACAACACACCCTCCGCTATTACAACACACCCTTGGCTATTACAACACACCCTCCACTATTACAACACACCCTCCACTATTACAACACACCCTCCACTATTACAACACACCCTCCGCTATTACAACACACCCTCCACTATTACAACACACCCTTGGTTATTACAACACACCCTCCGCTATTACAACACACCCTGGGATGTTACAACACACCCTCCGCTATTACAACACACCCTGGGATGTTACAACACACCCTCCGCTATTACAACACACCCTTAGTTATTACAACACACCCTCCACTATTACAACACACCCTCCGCTATTACAACACACCCTCCGCTATTACAACACACCCTCCGCTATTACAACACACCCTCCGCTATTACAACACACCCCCCTCCACTATTACAACACACCCTCCGCTATTACAACACACCCTCCGCTATTACAACACACCCTCCGCTATTACAACACACCCTGGGATGTTACAACACACCCTTGGTTATTACAACACACCCTGGGATGTTACAACACACCCTCCGCTATTACAACACACCCTGGGATGTTACAACACACCCTGGGATGTTACAACACACCCTTGGTTATTACAACACACCCTTGGCTATTACAACACACCCTTGGTTATTACAACACACCCTGGGAGGTTACAACACACCCTCCGCTATTACAACACACCCTTGGCTATTACAACACACCCTTGGTTATTACAACACACCCTGGGATTTTACAACACACCCTCCGCTATTACAACACACCCTCCGCTATTACAACACACCCTTGGTTATTACAACACACCCTGCGAGGTTACAACACACCCTCCGCTATTACAACACACCCTTGGTTATTACAACACACCCTCCGCTATTACAACACACCCTTAGTTATTACAACACACCCTTGGCTATTACAACACACCCTTGGCTATTACAACACACCCTTAGTTATTACAACACACCCTTGGCTATTACAACACACCCTCCGCTATTACAACACACCCTTGGCTATTACAACACACCCTGGGATGTTACAACACACCCTCCGCTATTACAACACACCCTCCACTATTACAACACACCCTCAGTTATTACAACACACCCTGGGATGTTACAATACACCCTCAGTTATTACAACACACCCTGGGATGTTACAACACACCCTTGGTTATTACAACACACCCTCCACTATTACAACACACCCTCCACTATTACAACACACCCTCCGCTATTACAACACACCCTCCACTATTACAACACACCCTTGGCTAATACAACACACCCTCCGCTATTACAACACACCCTCCGCTATTACAACACACCCTCCGCTATTACAACACACCCTTGGTTATTACAACACACCCTTGGCTATTACAACACACCCTCCACTATTACAACACACCCTTGGTTATTACAACACACCCTCCACTATTACAACACAACCTCCACTATTACAACACACCCTCCGCTATTACAACACACCCTCCGCTATTACAACACACCCTCCGCTATTACAACACACCCTTGGTTATTACAACACACCCTCGGCTATTACAACACACCCTTGACTATTACAACACACCCTCGGCTATTACAACACACCCTCCGCTATTACAACACACCCTCAGTTATTACAACACACCCTCGGCTATTACAACACACCCTCCGCTATTACAACACACCCTCCGCTATTACAACACACCCTTGGCTATTACAACACACCCTCCGCTATTACAACACACCCTCCGCTATTACAACACACCTTTGGTTATTACAACACACCCTCGGCTATTACAACACACCTCCGCTATTACAACACACCCTCCACTATTACAACACACCCTCGGCTATTACAACACACCCTCCACTATTACAACACACACCTCCACTATTACAACACACCCTTCACTATTACAACACACCCTCCACTATTACAACACACCCTCCGCTATTACAACACACCCTCCGCTATTACAACACACCCTCCACTATTACAACACACCCTTGGCTGTTACAACACACCCTCCGCTATTACAACACACCCTCCGCTATTACAACACACCCTCCAGCTATTACAACACACCCTCGGCTATTACAACACACCCTCCGCTATTACAACACACCCTCCGCTATTACAACACACCCTCCGCTATTACAACACACCCTCCGCTATTACAACACACCCTCCGCTATTACAACACACCTCCGTATTACAACACACCCTCCGCTATTACAACACACCCTCCGCTATTACAACACACCCTCCGCTATTACAACACACCCTCCGCTATTACAACACACCCTCCGCTATTACAACACACCCTCGGTTATTACAACACACCCTCCGCTATTACAACACACCCTCCGCTATTACAACACACCTCGACTATTACAACACACCCT
>NW_027033488.1:0-2500 GCF_034236695.1 Oncorhynchus nerka | reverse complement strand
ACTAGGAGTCTGTGTGGGGTGTGTGTATGAGTCTGTGTGGGGTGTTATAGATAGAGGTAGGATACCCTCCTACTAGGAGTCTGTGTGGTGTGTTATAGATAGAGGTAGGATACCCTCCTACTAGGAGTCTGTGTGTGGTGTTATAGATAGAGGTAGGATACCCTCCTACTAGGAGTCTGTGTGTGGTGTTATAGATAGAGGTAGGATACCCTCCTACTAGGAGTCTGTGTGGTGTGTTATAGATAGAGGTAGGATACCCTCCTACTAGGAGTCTGTGTGGGGTGTGTGTATGAGTCTGTGTGAGGTGTGTGTATGAGTCTGTGTGGGGTGTGTGTATGAGTCTGTGTGGGGTGTTATAGATAGAGGTAGGATACCCTCCTACTAGGAGTCTGTATGAGGTGTGTGTATGAGTCTGTGTGGGGTGTTATAGATAGAGGTAGGATACCCTCCTACTAGGAGTCTGTATGAGGTGTGTGTATGAGTCTGTGTGGTGTGTTATAGATAGAGGTAGGATACCCTCCTACTAGGAGTCTGTGTGGGGTGTTATAGATAGAGGTAGGATACCCTCCTACTAGGAGTCTGTGTGGGGTGTGTGTATGAGTCTGTGTGGGGTGTTATAGATAGAGGTAGGATACCCTCCTACTAGGAGTCTGTGTGGTGTGTTATAGATAGAGGTAGGATACCCTACTGTGTGTTATAGATAGAGGTAGGATACCCTCCTACTACTGTGTGAGGTGTTATAGATAAGTGCAGGATGTAATCCCTCACCGTCTGTGTGGTGGTGTTATAGATAGAGGTAGGATACCCTCCTACTAGGAGTCTGTGGGGTGTTATAGATAGAGGTAGGATACCCTCCTACTAGGAGTCTGTGTGGTGTTATAGTGTGTGTATGAGTCTGTGTGGGGTGTTATAGATAGAGGTAGGATACCCTCCTACTAGGAGTCTGTGTGGTGTGTTATAGATAGAGGTAGGATACCTCTACTGTGTGGGTGTTATAGATAGAGGTAGGATACCCTCCTACTAGGAGTCTGTGTGTGGTGTTATAGATAGAGGTAGGATACCCTCCTACTAGGAGTCTGTGTGGTGTGTTATAGATAGAGGTAGGATACCCTCCTACTAGGAGTCTGTGTGGGGTGTTATAGATAGAGGTAGGATACCCTCCTACTAGGAGTCTGTGTGGGGTGTTATAGATAGAGGTAGGATACCCTCCTACTAGGAGTCTGTGTGGGGTGTTATAGATAGAGGTAGGATACCCTCCTACTAGGAGTCTGTCTGAACCCAAAGGCCTCTTGTCTCTCTACTTTTGATTTTTGATTTTTTGATTTTCGTCTTTTATGTTTTTGTCCTCATTTCAAAATATCTTCGCCTTTTTTCGCAATTTCCTCCTCATCCAGCAGTGAGACGTGGTGTTCTCGCTGACAAAACCGCGTGTTCTGTTATGAGAGGGGAATCGAGGCGTGTGTCGTGGTTGGACATGTTGTGGACAATGTTCATAAGAAAACCTGGGACGTTAGACCCAGTAGTTTATCCACAGTTTGTTTTTGACTAACTGGATTAGATAAGATTCTGGAAACAACATGCCAACTGTTACAGACAGTTTGTTTTGACCTAACAGTTAAGAGCAGATTCCAAATCCACAAGACCAGAACAACATGCCCAACACAATAGTTTGGCAGACCAGTTTGTTTTTGACTAATAGTCAGAGCCAGATCTGGAACAACATGCCAACTTGCAGACCAGTTTGTTTTTGACTAACAGTTCAGAGCAGATTCTGGGAACATACAACATCCAGACCAGTTTGTTTTGACTAACAGTTCAGAGCAGATCTCTAAAAACAACATACAATGTTATGACTAGTTTGTTTTTTAGATCAACAAAGTTCAGAGCAGATTCCTGGGAACAACATGCCAACCAACTAAGAACAGTTTGTTTTTGACTAACAGTTCAGAGCAGATTCTGGGAACAACATGCCAACCAACGGTTACAGACCAGTTTGTTTTTGACTAACAGTTCAGAGCAGATTCTGGGAACAACATGCCAACAGTTACAGACCAGTTTGTTTTTGACTAACAGTTCAGAGCAGATTCTGGGAACAACATGCCAACACTTACAGACCAGTTTGTTTTTGACTAACAGTTCAGAGCAGATTCTGGGAACAACATGCCAACCAACGGTTACAGACCAGTTTGTTTTTGACTAACAGTTCAGAGCAGATTCTGGGAACAACATGCCAACCAACGGTTACAGAACAGTTTGTTTTTGACTAACAGTTCAGATGCAGATTCTGGGAACAACATGCCAACAGCGGTTACAGACCAGTTTGTTTTTGACTAACAGTTCAGAGCAGATTCTGGGAACAACATGCCAACTGTTACAGAACAGTTTGTTTTTGACTAACAGTTCAGATAAGATTCTGGTGAACAACATGCCAACTGTTACAGACCAGTTTGTTTTTGACTAACAGTTCAGAGCAGATTCTGGGAACAACATGCCAACTGTT
>NW_027033487.1:0-6314 GCF_034236695.1 Oncorhynchus nerka | reverse complement strand
AGATGCTACTGGTTAGCGATTCATTATTCCTGGTGAGATACTACTCGTTACGGTTCTAAGGTATTCTGGTAGATACTATCTCCCGGTTATGATTCAAACATTCCTGGTAGATACTAGCTGCATTGATGGCTTCGTTGTTCTGGTTAGATACTACTGGTTATGCTTCATTATTCCTGGTAGATACTAGCTGGTTACGATTAATTATTCCTGGTAGATACTATTGGTTATGATTCATTATTCCTGGTAGATACTACTGGTTATGATTCATTATTCCTGGTAGATACTACTGATTATGATTCCTATTATTCCTGGTATGATACATACTGGTTATGATTCATTATTCCTGGTAGATACTACTGATTATGATTCATTATTCCTGAAGTCAGATACATACTGGTTATGATTCATTATTCCTGGTAGATACTACTGGTTATGATTCATTATTCCTGTAGATACTACTGGTTATGTAATTGATTATTCCTGGGATATACTGGTTATGATTCATTATTCGTAGATACTACTGGTTATGATTCATTATTCCTGGTAGATACTACTGGTTATGATTCATTATTCCTGGTAGATACTAGTGGTTATGCTTCATTATTCCTGGTAGATACTAGTGGTTATGATTCATTATTCCTGGTAGATACTACTGGTTATGATTCATTATTCCTGGTAGATACTACTGGTTATGATTCATTATTCCTGGTAGATACTACTGGTTATGATTCATTATTCCTGGTAGATACTACTGGTTATGATTCATTATTCCTGGTAGATACTACTGGTTATGATTCATTATTCTGGTAGATACTACTGGTTATGATTCATTATTCCTGGTAGATACTACTGGTTATGATTCATTATTCCTGGTAGATACTACTGGTTATGATTCATTATTCCTGGTAGATACTACTGGTTATGATTCATTATTCCTGGTAGATACTACTGGTTATGATTCATTATTCCTGGTAGATACTACTGGTTATGATTCATTATTCCTGGTAGATACTACTGGTTATGATTCATTATTCCTGGTAGATACTACTGGTTATGATTCATTATTCCTGGTAGATACTACTGGTTATGATTCATTATTCCTGGTAGATACTACTGGTTATGATTCATTATTCCTGGTAGATACTACTGGTTATGATTCATTATTCCTGGTAGATACTACTGGTTATGATTCATTATTCCTGGTAGATACTACTGGTTATGATTCATTATTCCTGGTAGATACTACTGGTTATGATTCATTATTCCTGGTAGATACTACTGGTTATGATTCATTATTCCTGGTAGATACTACTGGTTATGATTCATTATTCCTGGTAGATACTACTGGTTATGATTCATTATTCCTGGTAGATACTACTGGTTATGATTCATTATTCCTGGTAGATACTACTGGTTATGATTCATTATTCCTGGTAGATACTACTGGTTATGATTCATTATTCCTGGTAGATACTACTGGTTATGATTCATTATTCCTGGTAGATACTACTGGTTATGATTCATTATTCCTGGTAGATACTACTGGTTATGATTCATTATTCCTGGTAGATACTACTGGTTATGATTCATTATTCCTGGTAGATACTACTGGTTATGATTCATTATTCCTGGTAGATACTACTGGTTATGATTCATTATTCCTGGTAGATACTACTGGTTATGATTCATTATTCCGGTAGATACTACTGGTTATGATTCATTATTCCGGTAGATACTACCGGTTATGATTCATTATTAGCTCTCGGTAGATACGAATACTTGGTTATGATTCATTATTCCTGGTAGATACTACTGGTTATGATTAATTATTCTGGTAGATACTCTGGTTATGATTGCATTATTCTTGGTGATACTACTGGTTACATTCATTATTCCTGGTAGATACTACTGGTTATGATTCATTATTCCTGGTAGATACTACTGGTTATGATTCATTATTCCCGGTAGATACTACTGGTTATGATTCATTATTCCTGGTAGATACTACTGGTTATGATTCATTATTCCTGGTAGATACTACTGGTTATGATTCATTATTCCTGGTAGATACTACTGGTTATGATTCATTATTCCTGGTAGATACTACTGGTTATGATTCATTATTCCTGGTATGATACTACTGGTTTATGATTCATTATTCCTGGTAGATACTACTGGTTATGATTGATTATTCCTGGTAGATACTACTGGTTGCGATTCATTATTCCTGGTAGATACTACTGGTTATGATTCATTATTCCTGGTAGATACTACTGGTTATGATTCATTATTCCTGGTAGATACTACTGGTTATGATTCATTATTCCTGGTAGATACTACTGGTTATGATTCATTATTCCCGGTAGATACTACTGGTTATGATTCATTATTCCGGTAGATACTACTGGTTATGATTGGCAGACAGAGCCCAGAGAATGGGAAGAGAGAGGAAGGTACCGCTCCATAGTATTTGTCTTGTAATTGGAGAATCCAGTGGGTTCTGCAAGTCTTTATCTCTGATTTAGAAGTTGAGTAAATAATCATGTACATGTGTTAGCTCTTTGTTCTTTGCTACATGTCTTAAAGGTTGGAGAAGTGGTTTATCCAGACATCTCCATTTGGATAGATAACGCTTCATGTTGTCGTTTATGTGTTCCAATTCTTTCCAGAAGGGATTTAATTCAAACATTGAGCTGTTTTCTGACATGCTGTTCCTTATTTTTTCTAAGTGTATTTCGAACTGTTTTAGCCCTCTCTCTCTCTCTCTCTCTCTCTCTCTCTGTCTCTCTCTCTTTCTCTCTCTGTCTCTCTCTCTCTCTCTCTCTCTCTCTCTCTCTCCTCCCACCTCTCTCTCTCTCTCTCGCTCTCTCTCTTCTCCTCTCGCCTCTCTCTCGCCTCTCTCTCTCTCTGCTCTCTCTTGCTCTGTCTCTCTCTCTCTCTCTCTCTCTACAGCATTATATAACTCAGACATCTGGCAGCATTAGCAGGCAGGCTGGCAGTGAGACAGAAAATGTCATCTCAGTTCATTGAGGCGTGCCAGCCCCTGACACCCATTACAGTGGCCCAGTGGTCCTCTAGTTCAGCGATGCGTGCCAGCCCCTGATAGCCATTACAGTGGCCCAGTGGTCCTCTAGTTCAGTGATGCGTGCCAGCCCCTGACAGCCGTTACAGTGGCCCAGTGGTCCTCTAGTTCAGTGATGCGTGCCAGGCTCTGACAGCCGTTACAGTGGCCCAGTGGTCCTCTAGTTCAGTGATGTGTGCCAGCCCCTGACAGCCATTACAGTGGCCCAGTGGTCCTCTAATTCAGTGAGGCGTGCCAGCCTCTGACAGCCGTTACAGTGGCCCAGTGGTCCTCTAGTTCAGTGATGCGTGCCAGCCCCTGACAGCCATTACAGTGGCCCAGTGGTCCTCTAGTTCAGTGATGCGTGCCAGCCCCTGACAGCCATTACAGTGGCCCAGTGGTCCTCTAGTTCAGTGATGCGTGCCAGCCCCTGATAGCCATTACAGTGGCCCAGTGGTCCTCTACATCATGGAGCAGACATCAGTACATTTCAATAGCTCACTCAGGCTCACTTGTCTGAAGCCGTGATGCTTAGAGGTAACATTGTCTGTGTCGCAAATTGCTATTCCCTCTATAGTGCACAACTTTTATACCATAGTGCATTATGTCAGGGATAGAGTGTCATTTGGGATGCAGACATTTCACACAGTGTATCTTGTTACTGAGACCTCACAGGTTAACCTTTCTGGGGATATAATATTGACCTTGAAAGGATCTACTCACTGGCAGGTCTTCCAATTCCTCTGACCTTTATTTAACAAGGTGAGTCCATTGAGAACATTCTCCTTTACAATAAACACCTGAAAATGTCATTATTGTCTAGTTCCCATGGCAACCAGGCACATGTAAAGTGCATGGTAGTAATGCACATGTTCCTCATCATAGCTTTTCATGAAAATATTTTGAGGTAAGATTAAAATAGTTCCTAATCTAATTAAATATAACATATTATTCTCCATGAAGCAGGGTTGGAATATCGCAGTGCTGGTTTACCATGGATATCAGTGATTCCCTGGCTCAGCTAGACGAAAATGCCATACGACAGTACTGACTGAAACTGCTAGGACGTCAAGACGTGGAGTAGAGAGATCAACTAGTAGGGAGATCAACTAGTAGGGAGATCAACTAGTAGGGAGATAACTAGTAGAGACATCAACTAGTAGGGAGATCATCTAGTAGAGACATCATCTAGTAGGGAGAACAACTAGTAGGGAGATCAACTAGTAGGGAGATCAACTAGTAGGGAGATAACTAGTAGAGACATCAACTAGTAGGGAGATCAACTAGTAGGGAGATAACTAGTAGGGAGATCAACTAGTAGGGAGATCAACTAGTAGAGACATCAACTAGTAGGGAGATCATCTAGTAGAGACATCAACTAGTAGGAGATCAACTAGTAGGAGATCAACTAGTAGGGAGATCAACTAGTAGGGAGATCAACTAGTAGAGCCATCAACTAGTAGGGAGATCAACTAGTAGGGAGATCAACTAGTAGAGCCATCAACTAGTAGGGAGATCAACTAGTAGAGATATCAACTAGTAGGGAGATCAACTAGTAGGGAGATCAACTAGTAGAGCCATCAACTAGTAGGGAGATCAACTAGTAGGGAGATCAACTAGTAGGGAGATCAACTAGTAGAGATATCAACTAGTAGGGAGATCAACTAGTAGAGATATCAACTAGTAGAGATATCAACTAGTAGAGATATCAACTAGTAGGGAGATCAACTAGTAGAGATATCAACTAGTAGAGATATCAACCAGTATGGATATCAACTAGTAGAGATATAAACTAGTAGAGATATCAACTAGTAGGGAGATCAACTAGTAGGGAGATCAACTAGTAGGGAGATCAACTAGTAGAGATATCAACTAGTAGGGAGATCAACTAGTAGGGATATCAACTAGTAGGGAGATCAACTAGTAGGGAGATCAACTAGTAGGGAGATCATCTAGTAGGGAGATCAACTAGTAGGGAGATAACTAGTAGAGCCATCAACTAGTAGGGAGATCAACTAGTAGGGAGATCAACTAGTAGGGAGATCAACTAGTAGAGACATCAACTAGTAGGGAGATCAACTAGTAGAGATATCAACTAGTAGAGATATCAACTAGTAGAGATATCAACTAGTAGGGAGATCAACTAGTAGAGATATCAACTAGTAGAGATATCAACTAGTAAGGAGATCAACTAGTAGAGATATCAACTAGTAGAGATATCAACTAGTAGAGATATCAACTAGTAGGGAGATCAACTAGTAGAGATATCAACTAGTAGAGATATCAACTAGTATGGATATCAACTAGTAGAGATATCAACTAGTAGAGATATCAACTAGTAGAGATATCAACTAGTAGAAATATAAACTAGTAGAGATATCAACTAGTAGGGAGATCAACTAGTAGGGAGATCAACTAGTAGGGAGATCAACTAGTAGAGATATCAACTAGTAGGGAGATCAACTAGTAGGGAGATAACTAGTAGAGACATCAACTAGTAGGGAGATCAACTAGTAGGGAGATCAACTAGTAGGGAGATCAACTAGTAGGGAGATCATCTAGTAGAGACATCATCTAGTAGGGAGAACAACTAGTAGGGAGATCAACTAGTAGGGAGATCAACTAGTAGGGAGATAACTAGTAGAGACATCAACTAGTAGGGAGATCAACTAGTAGGGAGATCAACTAGTAGGGAGATCAACTAGTAGAGATATCAACTAGTAGAGCCATCAACTAGTAGGGAGATCAACTAGTAGAGATATCAACTAGTAGAGATATCAACTAGTAGAGATATCAACTAGTAGGGAGATCAACTAGTAGGGAGATCATCTAGTAGGGAGATCAACTAGTAGGGAGATCAACTAGTAGGGAGATAACTAGTAGAGACATCAACTAGTAGGGAGATCAACTAGTAGGGAGATCAACTAGTAGGGAGATCAACTAGTAGAGACATCAACTAGTAGGGAGATCAACTAGTAGGAGATCAACTAGTAGGGATATCAACTAGTAGAGATATCAACTAGTAGGAGATCAACTAGTAGAGATATCAACTAGTAGAGAGTATCAACTAGTAGAGATATCAACTAGTAGGAGAGATCAACTAGTAGAGATATCAACTAGTAGAGAGGTATCAACTAGTAGAGATATCAACTAGTAGGGAGATCAACTAGTAGAGATATCAACTAGTAGAGATATCAACTAGTAGGGAGATCAACTAGTAGAGATATCAACTAGTAGAGATATCAACTAGTAG
>NW_027033486.1:0-6310 GCF_034236695.1 Oncorhynchus nerka | reverse complement strand
GTAAAACAGCTGAATGCAGTTGAACGGCCCTGTAACTATCCTGGGACACTGGATAGTTGTTTTTATGCTAGCTGCCACCTCACAGAGAGAGCTGAGCAGTTACTTTAGTTTTAGCCTGGCAGCAATCTTTGTTTAATTTATAAATGCTCAGTGGACAAAAGTTACAGTACCAGTATAGGGCTGCGCCAAATATTGCAATTTGATCAAATCAAATCTTATTGGCCACATACAAATGGTTAGCAGATGTTAATTAATGCAAATGTAGCGAAATGCTTGTGCTTCTAGTTCCGACTGTGCAGTAATATCTAACGAGTTATCTAACAAATTCAAAATGACTACCTTATACACAGTAAAGAGATGAGGGATAGGTAAGTATAGATATATGGATGAGCGATGGCCGTGCGGCATAGGCAAGATGCAGTAGGTGGTATAGAATACAGTATATACAAATATGAGATGAGTAATGTAGGATATGTAGACATTATTAAAGTGGCAGTATTTAAAGTAAGTAAGTAAGATACCTTTATTACATCAATTTATTAAAGTGGCCAGAGATTTGAGTCTGTGTGTTGCCAGCAGCCACTCTATGTCAGTGATGGCTGTTTAACAGTCTGATGGCCTTTAGATAGAAGCTGTTTTTTCAGTCTCCCGGTCCCTGCTTTGATGCACCCGTACTGATCTCGCCTTCTGGATGGAAACGGGGTGAACAGTCAGTGGCTTGGGTGGTTGTTGTCCTTGATGATCTTTTTGGCCTTCCTGTGACATCGGTGCTGTAGGTGTCCTGGAAGGCAGGTAGTTTGCCCCCAGTATTGCGTTATGCTGAAGGATAAGGGTGTCCAGACCCCAATGGAATCTTTCAGAGTGCTAAACCCTGACACATGGCCAGAAGACCAGGCCAGCCTTCTCACCTTTGGCGATGATGGTGTGGCAGACCTGATGAGGCATTCAAGGAGCCTCTAGAGAGGTAAGAATTTATTTGACACTACATGGCCATATGAGACACATGTTATGTTTGCATATTTGCAAACTCACTTGCTCTGTTCAATCCTGCAGATCGGGGTGCAACATGGCTGCAATCCAGGATGAGTGGCAGGGGCTGAAAATCCTGGTCAGCCACAGTTTCAATGACAAGTTCTACAGTGGCCTGTGGAAGACCATGTTGACAAAGGACCCCTACAGGGACGATTACAAGGTAGGCTAACAGTCCTGATTGGTTATATATGGTATCCCTCTATGGTTGTTTTTGATAAGATACATGGTAAGAGTTTAAATTGTACAAGCATTTCGCTACACTCGCATTAACATCTGCTAACCATGTGTATGTGACAAATAAAATTTGATTTGATTGATTTGAATTAAATTGAAAGATGTATTTTTCCTAGAACATACTGGAGCTGGTGCAGCTTATGCTGGTGCTGCCCATTTCAGCTGCCCAGTGTGAACGTTTAAATGTTTTACTCACGTTGGCCACGGTGAAGGAGAGCCCACAGGCTTTGGTAGCGGGTCGTGTCAGTGTCACTGTATTGTCCGCAAAGCAAGCAAAGAAGTTGTTTAATTTGTCTGGGAGCAAGACGTCGATGTTCGTGAGGGGCTGGATTTATTTTTGTAATCCGTGGTTGACTGCCACATATGTGTTTGAGCCGTTGAATTGCGACTACTTTGTGATGATATACAGTGTATTCAGAAAGTAATCAGACCCCTTCATTTTTCCACATTTTGTGACGTTACAGTCTTATTCTAAAATGGACTAAATGTGTCTCCTTTAAAAAAAAAACGGAAATATCAAATTTACCTAAGTATTAAGACCCTTTACTAAGGTACTTTGTTGAAGCACCTTTGGCAGCAATTACAGCCTTGAGTCTTCTTGTGTATGACGCTACAAGCTTGGCACACTTGGGGAATTTTTCCCATTCTTCTCTGCAGATCCTCTCAAGCTCTGCCAGGTTGGATGGGGAGCGTTGCTGCAAAGCTATTGTCAGGTCTCTCCAGAGATGTTTGATCAGTTTTAAGTCCGGGCAATGGCTGGACCACTTAAGGATATTCAGAGACTTGTCCCGAAGCCACTCCTGCATTTTCTTGGCTGTGCGCTTATGGTCATTGTCCTGTTGGAAGGTGAACATTCACCCCAGTCTGAGGTCCTGAGCGCTCTGGAGCAGGTTTTCATCAAGGATTGCTCAGTGCTCCGTTCTTCTTTCCCTCGATCCTGACTAGTCTCCCAGTCCATGCCGCTGAAAAACATGCCCACAGCATGATGCTGCCACCACCATGCTTCACTGTTGGGATGGCGCCAGATTTCCTCCAGACGTGACGCTTGGCATTCAGGCTAAAGAGTTCAATCTTGGTTTCATCAGATCAAAATTCTTGTTTCTCAAGGTCAGTCCTTTAGGTGCCTTTTGGCAAACTCCAAGCGGGCTGTCATGTGCCTTTTACTGAGGAGTGGCTTCCATCTGGCCACTCTACCATAAATGCCTGATTGGTGGAGTGCTGCAGAGATGGTTGTCCCCTTAGAAGTTTCTCCCATCTTATTGGTCACCTCCCTGACCAAGGTCCTTCTCCTTCGAGTGCTCAGTTTGGCCAGCCGGCCAGCTCTAGGAAGGTTCTTGGTGGTTCTAAATTTCTTCCATTTAAGAATGATGGAAGCCATTGTGTTCTTTGGGACCTTAAATGTTGCAGAAATGTTTTGGTATCCTTCCCCAGATCTGTGCCTCGACACAATCCTGTCTCGGAGCTCTACGGACAAGTCCTTCAACCTCGTGGCTTGGTTTTTGCTCTGACATGCACTGTCAACTCTGGGACCTTATATAGACAGGTGTGTGCCTTTCCAAATCATGTCCGATCAATGTAGGTGGACTCCAATCAAGTTGTAGAACGTGCTTCTACACCTGCATTGCTTGCTGTTTGGGGTTTTAGGCTGGGTTTCTGTACAGCACTTTGAGATATCAGCTGATGTACAAAGGGCTATATAAATACATTTGATTTGATTTGATTTAGAAACATCTCAAGGATGACCAATGGAAACAGGATGCACCTGAGCTCAATTTTGAGTCACATAGCTAAGGGTCTGAATACTTGTGTAAATAAATAAAAAATAAAAATATTTTTTTTATAACATCCCCAAAAATAAATAACCTGTTTTTGCTTTGTCCTTATGGGGTATTGTGTGTAGATTTATTTTTTATTAAACCACTACAGAATAAGGCTGTAACATAAAAAGTCAAGGGGTTTGAAATGGAATTACTTATATTATGAAACAAAGTGGAAAGCAGCATGGTTCTTGTTTAGAACAATTCACCTAACAGAAAAGCATGAAAACTTTTTGTGGCTCTAACAGCGAGGAGGCGGAATTGTGGTGCTTGTGTGATAGGAGCGGCGCTTGGTGTGTGTGGGACAGTGGAGGCTCCTCAAAAGAGAAAGGGGAGGACCATCCTCCTCAGTGAATAAAATGTAAAAAAAAATAATTGTAAAAGATTCAAATATGTTATCCTTTTTAGATAAAAACTAGACTAAATATATTCGTATGTCACCAAATAATTGATTAAAATACACTGTTTTGAAATGAAGGTCTACAGTAACTTCAACAGCACTTTCTGGGATAGCACCATGGTGTAGCCAGAGGACATCTAGCTTCCGCCCTCCTCTGGCTACATCGACTTCAATACAAAACTTTGGAGGCTCGCAGGCCTCCCCCTTCCACAAACATACATGATAATTATGACCACTTCCGGAGGACGTCCTCCAATCAATCAAAGCTTTTGCAGTATAAACTGACATGTTATCCATCCAATCATAGAATGGTGTTATTGTTGGATAGAGATTAAGAGTGAAGAGTGATAGTTTAGCATTTTGGGGATATTATTCAATTAAAATTACAGGAGACGGAGGAGGTATATTATAAATAGTTTTCTTGGTTTTAGAACTTTATTTTTGTGTCCAGTTAGTGCAATTAATTGACATTTGCCTTGCTAATTTCAGTAGCTAGCTAGCTAGCAGCGGGAGAGGGCAGTTTTCTCCGCCAGAATGGTAGAATGGCCAACATTGCAGAAAATGTTGTGGACTTTTTGTTGAAGAACCCCTTTCATTCTCTGGGGTACACGGAAAAGATCTGAATTAAAAGGTTTGACCTCTGCCTGAGATCAGTTTCATGAAGAAGGATGAAAAGGTGAGGGCGTTCAATACCAACTGGTATCAAAAGTATAGCTGGTTAACAGGGAGCCATTCATCAAGCCGCCTGTATTGCTGGCCTTGCCTGATTTTTGGAAAGTCTGAGCCTTGGTTGAAAGGTGGGTACAGTAATCTGAAGAACATCGATAGTTTAGCTAAATGGCAAAACAAAAGCAGGGAGCATACAAATGCCCACATTGGATTCAAGATTCTGGGAAAAAGCTACATCGATTATGACGAAGGTCTGCATATTGAAACTACGCAACACAATGAGAAAGTAAGAAGAAACAGGGATGTTATTAAGCTGCTTATCAACACCACTGCGTTTTTGGGCATGTAATAATTTGCTTTTAGAGGACACGACGAGAGGGAAAGTTCCACCAACAAGGGTAACTACAAGGAGCTTGCAGAGGTAATTGCACGTTACAATGCTTTACTTGCTGAACATATGGACATTTCTACTGTCTTTTCTGGGATGTTGAAAATAATTCAGAATGGTTTGATAGCTTCCATCGCATCTTCCATTAAAAGTTACATTAAAGAGAGAGGTTAACACAGCACATTTTTTCTTGGGCGCTCAAGTATACTTTCCACTTTCCTCCAGTGTTAATTTAATAAAGATGATAACACATAATTAGTCCGGACAAGCAAAAACCCGTGACATAAATGTTGCAGGAACCTAGAATACACCTAAACATTAGAAATCTGACATGCTGTATGGGATGAAAACAAGATTATTTTTCAGTCTGATAATTAATAAGAGCAGCTGCATACAGCCTATGCGCCCTGTCCATCTGGTCAGGGTAAACTAATTGGTAATGTAATGTATTTATAGTCAATTTGTGTGTCAGGGGAAAATGTGATCAAATTTTGTATATATTCCAAATTGGGCTGGCTGGGTCCAAAATGATTAACTGGAAACAATGAATCAACATAATAGTGATGACAGATGTGAGTACATGTTTTATAAAGCCTACAGTTGCTACAGCCTGCATGATGCAAACATGCATAAAGCAAGCTCAGCCATGTGAGTTCTATTCTCTATCAGTTGTTGTCTATGTCTCTGGGTAGAGGAAATCCCCCTCCTAATCTACTCTAAATATCATTTATATGAACAAATCAGGTAGCTACAATTTAACAGGTTTTCATCCAACCCAGGGCCAGGAGTTTTTTTTTAAACTTTGTGACCTGATTAGGGAACAACTGGTCCCATCATAGACCATATAAAGCCTTTTAACGACTGATTAATCACTGTCATACCTTATAAAAAGGTCCAGAGTTTTCCTAGTTAGGTTAACATATAAGGACAAATTCCAGACCCCAGGGGGTAAAAAATTGCCCCACCGCTCTGGGACCTATGGTGTGACCAGTTTGCTTGCAGTTGTTTGTTATCAAACAACAAAGAAGGCGCTCTCATCCACACGCATGAAAACAAAACAGCCACTTAGAAAAACTACAAATTCTAGCTAATTTTTCTAAAAACAAGCCTGAAACTCTTTCTAAAGACTGTTGACATCTAGTGGAAGCGCTAGGAACTGCAATCTTGGAGATTTTCGCCTCATATTAAACATGACAGCCATTGGAAACAGTGGTAGGCTGAATTATATATTTTTTGGGAAGTTTTGTTCTCGGGTTTTTGCCTGCCATATAAGTTCTGTTATACTCACAGGCGTTATTGTAACAGTTGCAGAAACTTTAGAGTGTTTTCCATCCAAATCTACCAATTAAATGCATATCCTAGCTTCTGGGCCTGAGTAACAGGCATGTTTCTACTAACTTTTATTGTACTTTTTAAAAACTTTTCGTCTGGACTTATTAGTGCACGCGCCTTAAGCATTTGGATTACTGGACAAAACACGCAAACATAAAGGAGGTATTTGGTCATAAAGAGGGACATTATTGAACAAAACAAACATTTATTGTCTAACATGGAGACCTGGGAGTGCCACCAGATGAAGATCATCAAAGGTAAGTGATTCATTTTAACCTCTTGAAACTAGGGGGCACTAATTTCATTTTTGGGAAAATAACGTTCTCAAAGTAAACCGCCTATTTTCTCAGGACCAAATGCTAGAATATGCATATAATTGGCAGCTTAGGATAGAAAACTCTAAAGTTTCCAAAACTGTAAAAATATTGTCTGTGAGTA
>NW_027033485.1:5000-6309 GCF_034236695.1 Oncorhynchus nerka | reverse complement strand
CAACCCAGAGCTCTACATCCCTCCAGTCCTCTACAGTATAAAACAGATGACATCAGCCGGGCCAGAGCTCTACATCCCTCCAGTCCTCTACAGTATAAAACAGATGACATCAGCCAACCCAGAGCTCTACATCCCTCCAGTCCTCTACAGTATATAACAGATGACATCAGAGCTCTACATCCCTCCAGTCCTCTACAGTATGAAACAGATGACATCAGAGCTCTACATCCCTCCAGTCCTCTACAGTATAAAACAGATGACATCAGTCAACCCAGAGCTCTACATCCCTCCAGTCCTCTACAGTATAAAACAGATGACATCAGAGCTCTACATCCCTCCACCCCTCTACAGTATAAAACAGATGACATCAGTCAACCCAGAGCTCTACATCCCTCCAGTCCTCTACAGTATATAACAGATGACATCAGGAAACTCATCCCTCAGTCCTCTACAGTATAAAACAGATGACATCAGAGCTCTACATCCACTCCCAGTCCTCTACAGTATAAAACAGATGACATCAGAGCTCTACATCCCTCCAGTCCTCTACAGTATAAAACAGATGACATCAGCCAACCCAGAGCTCTACATCCCTCCAGTCCTCTACAGTATAAAACAGATGACATCAGCCGGGCCAGAGCTCTACATCCCTCCAGTCCTCTAGAGTATAAAACAGATGATATCAGAGCTCTACATCCCTCCAGTCCTCTACAGTATACAACAGATGACATCAGAGCTCTACATCCCTCCAGGCCTCTACAGTATAAAACAGATGACATCAGCCGGCCCAGAGCTCTACATCCCTCCAGTCCTCTACAATATAAAACAGATGACATCAGAGCTCTACATCCCTCCAGTCCTCTACAGTATAAAACAGATGACATCAGAGAGCTCTACATCCTCAGTCCTCCTACAGTATAAAACAGATGACATCAGCCAACCCAGAGCTCTACATCCCTCCAGTCCTCTACAGTATAAAACAAGAGATGACATCAGCCAACCCAGAGCTCTACATCCCTCCAGTCCTCTACAGTATAAAACAGATGACATCAGCCGGGCCAGAGCTCTACATCCCTCCAGTCCTCTACAGTATAAAACAGATGATATCAGCCGGGCCAGAGTTCTACATCCCTCCAGTCCTCTACAGTATAAAACAGATGACATCAGAGCTCTACATCCCTCCAGTCCTCTACAGTATAAAACAGATGACATCAGACAACCCAGAGCTCTACATCCCTCCAGTTCTCTACAGAATAAAACAGATGATATCAGAGCTCTACATCCTCCAGTCCTCTACAGTATAAAACAG
>NW_027033484.1:0-6309 GCF_034236695.1 Oncorhynchus nerka | reverse complement strand
CCTGTCTGTCCCCTCTCCTAAATACACCTTCCGTCTGGCCCTCCTCAAATACACCTGTCTGTCCTCCCTCAATACACCTGTCTGTTCCTCCCCTCAATACACCTTGTCTGTCTCTCCCATCAATACACCTGTCTGTCCCTCACCCTAATTACACCTGTATGTCCCTTCCCTCAATACACCTTGTATGTCCTCCCCTAAATACACCTGTCTGTCCCTCCCTAAATACACCTGTCTGTTCCTCCCTCAATACACCTGTCTGTCCTCCCTCAATACACCTGTCTGTCCCTCCCATCAATACACCTGTCTGTCCCTCCCTAAATACACCTGTCTGTCCCTCCCCTAAATACACCTGTCTGTTCCTCCCTCAATACACCTGTCTGTTCCTCCTCAATACACCTGTCTGTCCCTCCCATCAATACACCCTGTCTGTCCTCCCCTCAATACACCTGTCTGTCCCTCCCCTAAATACACCTGTCTGTCCTCTCCCTCAATACACCTGTCTGTCTCTCCTCAATACACCTGTCTGTCCCTCCTCAAATACACCTGTCTGTCCTCCCTAAATACACCTGTTTGTCCCTCCCTAAATACACCTGTCTGTCTCTCCTCAATACACCTGTCTGTTCCTCCCTAAATACACCTGTCTGTCCTCCCTAATACACCTGTCTGTCCCTCCTCAATACACCTGTCTGTCCCTCCTCAATACACCTGTCTGTCCCTCCCTAAATACACCTGTCTGTCCTCTCCCTAAATACACCTGTCTGTTCCTCCTCAATACACCTGTCTGTCCCTCCCCAAATACACCTGTATGTCCTCCTCAATACACCTGTCTGGCCCTCCACTAAATACACCTGTCTGTCCTCCGCCTAAATACACCTGTCTGTCCCTCCCTCAATACACCTGTCTGTCCCTCCCTAAATACACCTGTCTGTCCCTCCCTAAATACACCTGTCTGTCCCTCCCCTAATACACCTGTCTGTCCCTCCTCAAATACACCTGTCTGTCCCTCCCTAAATACACCTGTCTGTTCCTCCCCTCAATACACCTGTCTGTCCCTCCCTAAATACACCTGTCTGTCCCTCCCATCAATACACCCTGTCTGTCCCTCCCTCAATACACCTGTCTGTTCCTCCCTCAATACACCTGTCTGTTCCTCCCCTCAATACACCTGTCTGTTCCTCCCTCAATACACCTGTCTGTCCTCCCTAAATACACCTGTCTGTCCCTCCCCTAAATACACCTGTCTGTCTCTCCCCTCAATACACCTGTCTGTCCCTCCCTAAATACACCTGTCTGTCCCTCCCTAAATACACCTGTCTGTCCCTCCCATCAAATACACCTGTCTGTCCCTCCCCTAAATACACCCTGTCTGTTCCTCCCCTCAATACACCTGTCTGTTCCTCCCTCAATACACCTGTCTGTCCCTCCCATCAATACACCTGTCTGTTCCTCCCATCAATACACCTGTCTGTTCTCCTCAATACACCTGTCTGTTCCTCCCTCAATACACCTGTCTGTTCCTCCCTCAATACACCTGTCTGTCCCTCTCCTAAATACACTCTGTCTGTCCCTCCCTCAATACACCTGTCTGTCCCTCCTCAATACACTCTGTCTGTCTCTCCCTAAATACACCTGTCTGTCCTCTCCTAAATACACCTGTCTGTCCCTCCCTCAATACACCTGTTCATGTCCCCTGTCCCCTAATACACCTGTCTGTCCTCCTCAAATACACCTTGTCATGTCCTCTCCTCAATACACCTGTCTGTCCCTCCTCAATACACCTGTCCGTCTCCCCAATACACCTGTCTGTCCTCCCCAAATACACCTGTCTGTCCCTCCCTAAATACACCTGTCTGTCTCTCCTCAATACACCTGTCTGTCTCTCCCTCAATACACCTGTCTGTCCCTCCCCTAAATACACCTGTCTGTCCTCTCCCTATAATACACTCTGTCTGTCCTCCTCAATACACCTGTCTGTCCCTCCCCATAATAACACCTGTCTGTCCTCCCCTGAACACACCTGTCTGTCCTCTCCTCCTCTATCACTTGTTGTTCTTCCGATTAATACACTTGTTCTTGTTCTCATTACATTTGTATAGTTCCTCCTCAATACACCTGTCTGTTCCTCCTCAATACACTCTGTCTGGCTCCCACTAATACACCTTGTCTGGCTCCCACTAACACTGTCTGTCTCTCTCAATACACCTGTCTGTCTCTCCTCAATACACCTGTCTGTCTCTCCTCAATATACCTGTCTGGCCCCGCTTTCAATATACCTGTCTGGCTCCCACTCAATACACCTGTCTGTCTCTCCTCAATACACCTGTCTGTCTCTCTCAATACACCTGTCTGTCTGTCTCTCCTCAATACACCTGTCTGGCCCCACTCAATACACCTGTCTGTCTCTCCTCAATACAATTTGCCTGTCTCTCTCATTACATGTCTCTCCCTATACCTGTCTGGGTTCTACCCACACCTGTATGTCTCTCATTACACCTGTCCTTCCTCAATACACCTGTCTTCTCATTACACCTTGTCTGGTCACTCAATACGCTCTGTCTGTCTCTCCTCAATACACCTGTCTGTCTCTCCTCAATACACCTGTCTGTCTCCTCAATATACCTGTCTGGCTCCCGCTCAATATACCTGTCTGGCCCTACTTTCAATACACCTGTCTGTCTCTCCCATTACACCTGTCTGTCTCTCCTCAATACACCTGTCTGTCTCTCCTCAATACACCTGTCTGGCTCCCACTCAATACACCTGTCTGGCCCCACTCAATACACCTGTCTGTCTCTCCTCAATACACCTGTCTGTCTCTCCTCAATACACCTGTCTGTCTCTCTCCTCAATACACCTTGTCTGGCCCACTAATACACCTGTCTGTCCCACTAATACACCTGTCTGTCTCTCCTCTAATACATCTGTCTGTCTCTCCTCAATACACCTGTCTGTCTCTCCTCATTATACCTGTCTGGCCCCACTAATACCTGTCTGTTCCTCAAACACCTGTCTGTCTCTCTCATTACACTTGTCTGTCTCTCCTCAATACACCTTGTCTGTCTCTCTCCTCAATATACCTGTCTGGCTCCCCTTTAATATACCATTGTCTCCCCACTTCATTACACCTTGCTCTATTCTCTCAATACACCTTGTCTGTCTCCTCCTCACTACACCAGTCTGTCTCTCCTCAATACACCTGTCTGTCTCCCTCAATATACCTGTCTGTCTCCCTCAATATACCTGTCTGTTCCTCTCCTCAATACACCTGTCTGTTCCTCAAAACACCTGTCTGGCCTCCTAATACA
Source organism: Oncorhynchus nerka (assembly GCF_034236695.1). Lineage (NCBI taxonomy): Eukaryota > Metazoa > Chordata > Actinopteri > Salmoniformes > Salmonidae > Oncorhynchus > Oncorhynchus nerka. Next base: position 3,004 of record NW_027033484.1, on the reverse strand, counting down.
CCTGTCTGTTCCTCCTCTTGCTACACTCTGTCTGTTCCTCCTCAATACACCTGTCTGTCCCTCCCATCAATACACCTGTCTGTTCTTTCCTGTCTCACACTACCTGTCTGTCCTCTCAAAAACCTGTCTGTTCTCCCTCAAAACACCTGTCTGTCCTCCCTAATACACTCTGTCTGTCCTCCCCTAAATACACCTGTCTGTTCCCCCCTCAATACACCTTGTCTGTTCCCCCTCAATACACTCTGTTCGTCCTCCTCAATATACACTGTCTGTTCCTCCCATCAATACACCTGTCTGTTCCCTAAATAAACCTGTCTGTTCCTCCTCAATACACCTGTCTGTCCCTCCCCTAAATACACCTGTCTGTCCCTCCCTAAATACACACTGTCTGTTCTCTCAATACACCTGTCTGTTCCTCCTCAATACACCTGTCTGTCCTCCCATCAATACACCTGTCTGTCCTCCCTAAATACACTCTGTCTGTCCTTCCCTAAACATACTCTGTCTGTTCTCCCCTCATTACACTTGTCTGTTCCTCCCTCATTACACTCTGTCTGTTCCCCTGTCCGACAATACATACACTCTGTCTGTTCCTCTTGCTACACCTTGTCTGTCCCTCCCTAAAAATTGTCTGTCCTCCCTAAATACACCTGTTTGTCCTTCCTGAGAAAACACCTGTCTGTCCTTTCCTAAAACACCTGTCTGTCCTCCCATAGAAACACCTGTCTGTCCTCCCATAAAAACACCTGTCTGTCCCTCCTCCCCTAAAACACCTGTCTGTCCCTTCTCCTAAAAACACCTGTCTGTCCCTCCCTCAGTACACCTGTCTGTCCCTCCTCAATACACCTGTTTGGCCCCTACTAATACACCTGTCTGGCCCCACTCAATACACCTTGTCTGGTCTTCTTCATTATACTCTCACTCATACACCTGTCTGTCTCTCAATACACCTGTCTGTCTCTCCTCATACACCTGTCTGTCTCTCCTCAATACACCTGTCTGGGCTCCCACTTCCATTACACCTGTCATTCTTCCCACTCTCAATACACCTGTCTTCCCTCAATACACTCTGTCTGTTCTCTCCTCAATACACCTGTCTGGGCTCCTCAATACACCTGTCTGGCTCCCACTCAATACACCTGTCTGTCTCTCCTCAATACATCTGTCTGTCTCTCCTCAATACACCTGTCTGTCTCTCTCACAATATACCTGTCTGGCTCCCACACCTGTCTGGCCCCTCTCAATACACCTGTATGGCCCTCCTCAATCACACCTGTCTGTCTCTCCTCAATACACCTGTCTGTCTCTCAATACACCTGTTCTCTCCTCACATACACCTGTCTGTCTCTCCTCAATACACTCTGCCTGTCTCCCTCAATAGCACCTGTCTGTCTTCTCAATATACCTGTCTCCGTCCCGCTCAATATACCTGTCTCCGTCTCTCTCAATACAATTTGCCTGTCCCTCCTCACATACACCTGTCTGTCCTCCCTCAATATACTCTTGTCTGTCTCTACTCTCAATACAATTTGCCTGTCTCTCTCAATATACCTGTTTCTCTCCCTAAAACACCTGTCTCCTCAATATACCTGTCTGTTCCTCCCTCACACCTGTCTGTTCCCCTCAAAACACTCTGTCTGTCCTTCTAATATACTCTTGCCTACTCTTTCCCTTTAATACACTCTTGCCTGTTCTCCCCCTAATATACTCTGTCTGTCCTCCGGATTAATACACTCTGTCTGTTCTCTTCCGATTAATATAATTTGTCTGTTCTCATTAAATCCTATGTTTCCGTACTTCTCATTACACTCTGTTCATCCTCCTCAATACACCTGTTCGTCCTTTCCCTTTAACATACTCTGTCTGTTCCTCAATACACCTGTCTGTTCCTCAATACACCTGTCTGTCCTCCTATCAATATACCTGTCTGTCCTCCTTTAATATAATTTGTCTGTCCTCCTAAATACACCCTGTCTGTTCTCCCTAATACACTCTGTCTGTTCTCTCCTCAATACACCTGTCTGTCTCCTCAATACACCTGTCTGTCCTACTTAATACACTTGTCTGGCCCCACTCAATACACTCTGTCTGTCTCTCTCAATACACACTTGTCTGTCTCTCCTCAATACACCTGTCTGTCTCTCCTCAATATACCTGTCTGGCTCCTACTCAATACACCTGTATGTCTCTCCTCAATACACCTGTATGTCTCTCCCTCAATACACCTGTCTGTCTCTCTCAATACACCTGTCTGGTCCCACTCAATACGCCTGTCTGTCTCTCCTCAATACACCTGTCTGTCTCTCTCAATACACCTGTCTGTCTCTCTCAATATACCTGTCTGGCTCCCGCTCATTATACCTGTCTGGTCCCACTCAATACACTCTGTCTGTTCTCTCTCAATACACCTGTCTGTCTCTCCTCAATACACCTGTCTGTCTCTCTCAATACACCTGTCTGGCCTCTACTCAATACACCTGTCTGGTCTCTCCACTCAATACACCTGTCTGTCTCTCCTCAATACACCTGTCTGTCTCTCCTCAATACACCTGTCTGGTCCCACTCAATACACCTTGTCTGGCCCCACTCAATACACTCTGTCTGTCTCTCTCAATACATCTGTCTGTCTCTCCTCAATACACCTGTCTGTCTCTCCTCAATATACCTGTCTGGCTCCCACTCAATACACCTGTATGTTCTCCTCAATACACCTGTCTGTCTCTCCTCAATACACTCTGTCTGTCTCTCCTCAATACACCTGTCTGTCTCTCCTCAATACACCTGTCTGTCTCTCCTCAATATACCTGTCTGGCCCCGCTCAATATACTCTGTCTGTCCTACTTCAATACACCTGTCTGTCTCTCTCTCAATACACTCTGTCTGTTCTCTCCTCAATACACCTAGTCTGTTCTCTCCTCAATACACCTGTCTGTCTCTCCTCAATATACCTGTCTGTCTCCCTCAATATACCTGTCTGTTCCTCCTCAATACACCTGTCTGTTCC
>NW_027033483.1:0-6308 GCF_034236695.1 Oncorhynchus nerka | reverse complement strand
TCACATACAGTGGGGCAAAACAGTATTTAGTCAGCCACCAATTGTGCAAGTTCTCCCACTTAAAAAGATGAGAGAGGCCTGTAATTGTCATCATAGGTACACTTCAACTATGACAGACAAAATGAGAAAAGAAAATCCAGAAAATCACATTGTAGGATTTTTAATGAATTTATTTGCAAATTATGGTGGAAAATAAGTATTTGGTCACCTACAAACAAGCAAGATTTCTGGCTCTCACAGACCTGTAACTTCTTCTTTAAGAGGCTCCTCTGTCCTCCACTCGTTACTTGTATTAATGGCACCTGTTTGAACTTATCAGTATAAAAGACACCTGTCTACAACCTCAAACAGTCACACTCCAAACTCCACTATGGCCAAGACCAAAGAGCTGTCAAAAGACACCAGAAACAAAATTGTAGACCTGCACCAGGCTGGAAAGACTATTGAATCTGCAATAGGTAAGCAGCTTGGTTTGAAGAAATCAACTGTGGGAGCAATTATTAGGAAATGGAAGGCATACAAGACCACTGATAATCTCCCTCGATCTGGGGCTCCACGCAAGATCTCACCCCGTGGGGTCAAAATGATCACAAGAACGGTGAGCAAAAATCCCAGAATCACACGGGGGGTGGCTAGTGAATGACCTGCAGAGAGCTGGGACCAAAGTAACAAAGCCTACCATTAGTAACACACTACGCCACCAGGGACTCAAATCCTGCAGTGCCAGGCGTGTCCCCCTGCTTAAGCCAGCACATGTCCAGGACCGTCTGAAGTTTGCTAGAGAGCATTTGGATGATCCAGAAGAAAATTGGGAGAATGTCATATGGTCAGATGAAACCAAAATAGAACTTTTTGGTAAAAACTCAACTCGTCGTGTTTGGAGGACAAAGAATGCTGAGTTGCATCTAAATAACACCATACCCACTGTGAAGCATGGGCGTGGAAACATTATGCTTTGGGGCTGTTTTTCTGCAAAGGGACCAGGACGACTGATCCGTGTAAAGGAAAGAATGAATGGGGCCATGTATCGTGAGATTTTGAGTGAAAACCTCCTTCCATCAGCAAGGGCATTGAAGATGAAACGTGGCTGCAACACTGCTGGGTTTTGGTCCACCACAGAAAGGACATCCAGACAACTTGACACAACTGTGGGAAGCTTTGGAGTCCACATGGGCCAGCATCCATGTGGAATGCTTTTGACACCTTGTAGAGTCCAATGCTTCCAACTGTTCTGAGGGGAAAAGAGGCATGCAACTCAATATTTGGATGGTGTTCTTAATGTTTTGTACACTCAGTGTATTTGGTATGCACATAGTCTCGCGCACACAAACACACGCTAATGCGCACAGCTTCCCGGTTAACACCCTGGAGGATTACAGATGGCAGTGTGCCGGCAGTCATAAGCACAGATGGGCCAGCATGGCTCTGTGTTAAATCTTTACATTAACAGGCTTTATCCACATGGGCAGGGGAGGGAAGGGAGGAAGGCCAGGAAAAACATGTATTCACAGATATCTGTCCACTAGAAATAAGGTGTTCTCTATATCTCTGCTGAGATATAATAAGCCCAGATATTAGACACATAGTGATGGTGATGCTTGAGACAGAGCTGAGAGGCAGAGAGGCCTCCAGCCAAATTACTTTAGTGATGTACGAACCAACTCTGTGGTGTGCAGGTCACGCATTAGCCAGGGGGAAGTCACTTGGAACGGAGGCCTTTGGAATGCCTGGGGCTTGTCAGACTGGAAATTAAGCATGGCTCAGCAGTCTGGTTCAGTGGCCTGACCTTTGTTTAACCTGGCAGCACGGTCACTGTTCCTGTATCCCCATCTGAGCAGAGAGAGATAGGATGTGTAAAGAGAGCAGAGGAGAGGAGATGTTAGGATAGTCGGGAGAAGAGAAGTGAGAAGGTAATTGAATAAGACTCGGGACATGACTGGAAAGAACTTAAATGGAATTGGCTAAGAACATTGACTCTAATTATGGCCAGATTGGCAAGAAGACTGGAGACAATTTTACAGGTGTTTGTAGGATATTTCATTGCAGATTTGTCTGGAACAGGACACTTAGCAAGGGATTAGAATTTCACCTTTCCATTTTGGGAATGTAAAGCCGAAATCTTTAATCTGAGTTGTAAACATTTTGTTTGCACATTTTGTCCCCTTGCTCAGCAATGAAATACAAAGAGAAAAACAGATCTTTTAAAAAAGAGTCCTTTACCATAATAACAGGTCTCACTGTTCTCTTGCTTACCACACTGGCAGGATTTCTGATGTAGCGACCCTGCCACAGAGTCACTCAAGTGATCCAAGTGGTGATTACAGATGCTGCTCTCTGAATTCCCAATGATAAGGTACAAAGAGGCACACATTGGCCATTATCAATATCATAGAAGTATTAAGAAGGCAATCTCTGATCTACACTCGATCTCGTCTCAACAAGCAAGTTGGACAGTCTGCGTTGAAACGGACAGAAAAGCATTCTGGCATTTGGATTAATGAAATTAACAGGCTTCCCTGGGAAGTGAGGAGCAGCTGGGAACACTGCACTTCACAGACCTGGTTCTCTATTCCCCAGATGAGTGTAGCTGCCAGACACAAGGTAGGAAGGATGTTCTCTGGTTTTTAGGGTGTAGCAGCAGGGTTATAGCGGTGTGAAAGCAAATCTAGCTTAACATACTTGGACCCCTGGAGGTAGTAGATAGTAAAGTTGAACCGGGTGAACTGCAGGGCCCATTGAGCTTACCTGGAGTTCAGATGCTGGCGGTGGAGATATTCCAGGTTCTTGTGATCTGTCACACAATGAATGGACGTTCCACCTCCTCTAACCAGTGCCTCCGCACCTCCAATGCCATCTTCACTGCAAGTAGTTCTTGATTCCTTACATCATAATTCCTCTCCATAGCGTTAAGACGATGAAGGCGGCGCAGGGATGCATCTTAAGGGTCAGGGCAGAATGCTGGTACAGGACGGCCCCCACTCCAATCCGAAGCATCTACCTCCACCACAAACTGATTAGGACGGGTCCGGATGGATTAATGTGGGAGCTGTGGTGAAGCGGTGCTTAATGTCCAGGAATGCCCGGTCAGCAGCTGGGAACCATGTGAATGGGACCTTGTGAGAGGTGAGTGCTGAAAGGGGGGGGAAGCCAGGGTGCTGTAACCGGATAACACGGCGATAGAAATCCTAAGAAGCGTTGCAGCTGCACTCTGGACGTGTGTTGGGGCCAATCCACCACCGCTCTCTCCTTTCCGGGATCCATCTGCACATTACCAGCAACGATGATGTATCCAAGGAATGAGATGGTGGGGTGATGGAATTCGTATGTTTCTGCTTTGACAAAAAGCTGGTTCTCCAGGGGAAGCGGGAGGACTAGTCAGACGTGGAGAACGTTTTCTTGAACTAAGCGGGATAAAAACAAGGATGTCGTTGAGGTAGACGAACACAAACCGGTTCAACATGTCACGGAGAACATCGCTAACCAGGGCCTGGAACACAGCAGGAGCGTTGGTCAGATCGAATGTCCACTAGCAGTGTTGAAGCATGTCTTCCACTCATCACCATCCCATATCCGCACTAGGTGGTAGGCATTCCGCAGGTCCAACTTAAAGAAAATAGTGTCCCCCTGGAGTGTCTCGCAAGCCAAGGCAATGAGTGGTAGTGGGTAGGTGTTCTTAACCAAGATGTCATTGAGGCCCCGGTCCCTCTTCTCCACAAAGAAGAACCCTGCACCAGTGTGGAGGTAGAATGACGGATACACCCTGCAGCCAGGGAATCCTCGATGTACGTCCCCATAGCCTTGGTCTCCAGACCCGACAGTGAATACAGCCGCTGGAGCCGCTGGAGTTCCCTGACACTTGCAGGTTGATAGGAGTAGTATTGTGGGTGACTGCCTATAGAGCGCCCATTCAGTGCTCTAGCGTCCATGGGAATGGAGAGGGGCTGAGTGGGGATGAACAGCTCTGACAAAGGGTAGCGTCCATGGAACGCTCATCGGCCCCAGAGTCAATGAGAACCAGGAGAGATTTTGACTGGTCACCCCACAGCAGGATGGCATGGAGAGGGGTGTGAGTAAGGGGAGAAGAGAAATGATCCAGTATGGCCCACTTGAGTACTCGTACCTCCTGATTACCTGGTCTTTTAATGGACAGGTAAACATGTAATGACCGGCAGTCCCGCAATAGAGACAACTCTTGGTGTTAAGTCTGCGTAAACGTTCGGCTGGAGAAAGCCTAGCTCTGCAGAGTTGCATCGGCTCCGCCACGAACTCAGACAAAAGCACATGGCAGATTGTTGTTCCCACACTGCCGGAGCCCAGGCAGGAGCCCTCCCGGACATCAGCGTTATAAGATACGCTACCTTCAAGCGGTCCGAAGGGAAGGACAAGGGCTGCAGCTCGAAGATGAGGGAACACTGGGAGAGACGCCCGACAGGTTTCCGACTCTCCAGCGAGCGTTCCGAGGGGAGAAAGCAGGGTTCTCGGGAAGCCAGAGTGGCTTGGAGAGATGTTCTGCTGACAGCGGGGTTACTGAGGGGCTGGGAGGTTACTGTCGTGGCCGTCTGTCTAACAGAACATTCTTGGAATTACTCCAGCAATATATTCAAAACTCAGTCATGGCATTCCGCCACGGTCTGGAATCCTTCCATAAGACCTCGAAGTAACTCGTGCCATCCAATGGTGGCTCCTTAGGAGGAGACGGCGTTGCAGAGCTGGTCTGAGTCTGCTGTGTCAGTCATGGCCAGTTAGTACGATCAGAACTCAGGATAAGACCCAGATGCAGACAGTTCGAATCACAGATGTTAATTAACAAAACAGGGGAAGGCAGACGATAGGTCAAGGGCAGGCAGAGGTCGGTAATCCAGGGCAGTATCAGTAAGGTACAGAACGGCAGGCTCAGGGTCAGGGCAGGCAGAGGTCAGCATTCCAGGGCAGTGCCAGACAGGTACAGAACGGCAGGCAGGCTCAGGGCAGGCAGAATAGTCCAAATTGGAAAAACTAGAAAACAGGGACAAGAGCGAAACAGGAGTACAGGAAAACCGCTGGTAGGCTTGACGAGACAAGACAAACTGGCAACAGACAAACAGAAAACACAGGTATAAATGCACAGGGGATAATGGGACAAATGGGGGACACCTGGAGGGGGGGGTGGAGACAAGCACAAGATAGGTGAAACAGATCAGGGTGTGACAGTATCCTTTGCATACTGTGGCGGCTGTTATTTCACCCTACTCTAATTATGTGTATCCTCCATTCATTGGTTGTGCTTCTAACGAGCAGTCTGTGCGTGACCAGGGTGAAAACAGCTCATGAATTAAAGCAGGCGAGATGCTTCCTCACAGCAGATGCCCCTCACAGGAGAGTTTTCTACACCTTCCACAGTCTCAGCACATTCTCCACAACCCACTCAGAAGAGACATGGAAATGTGCCGTTAAAAAAAGCAGAATATCACCCTTTTTTCTTTAGACGTGATTTTTAAGATCATCTCTAATAGAGACATTGAATGATGTGCTTTGGGTTCAAGTTATTGTTCTCACACTAAAGTCCATAGTGGGTTCATTCATTCAGTTCATATCCTATCTGTACATAATACGTACATTGAATCCTCTTACACTACCGTTCAAAAGTTTGGGGTCACCTAGAAATGTCCTTGTTTTTGAAAGAAAGGCATTTTGTCCATTAAAATATCATACTAAATATATAAATATATTCACATCACAAAATAAATGATTAAAACACACTGTTTTGCAATGAAGGTCTACAGTAGGCTCAACAGCACTCTGTAGGGTAGCACCATGGTGTAGCCGGAGGACAGCTAGCTTCCATCCTCCTCCCTGGGTTCATTGACTTCAATACAAAATCTAGGAGGCTCATGGTTCTCACCCCCTTCCATGGACTTACACAGTAGTTATGATAACTTCCGGAGGATGTCCTCCAATCTATCAGAGTGCTGGCAGCATGAATTGACATGTTGTCCACCCAATCAAATGATCAGAGAATGCATCAAGTACTGAAAACAAACCATGTGTGAACAGTTTTGAACCAATTAATTTCTACAAAAATGGAGATGCAAGAGAGACATAGAAAGAGATGGAGAGAAAGCTATATTTCATAATTTTTTTTCACTTAGTGTACTTACTCAGCAATGTCCAGTGGTCCAGATCAATACCCACACACCCAACAACAAAAACTGTTCCCTGTCTTATTTTAAGTCATACAGGCCTGTGGGGCAGTTGGGCCAAGGCCAATTTCCTTTGAAGCAGACAGAACTTTCATATGCTGCTGAAGATTTGGCACCCTGGTTCTGGGG
>NW_027033482.1:0-6308 GCF_034236695.1 Oncorhynchus nerka | reverse complement strand
GAGCTCCCTACTACACCAGAGAGAAGGTGTAACCATGGAGCTCCCTACTACACCAGAGAGAAGGTGTAACCATGGAGCTCCCTACTACACCAGAGAGAGAAGGTGTAGCCATGGAGCTCCCTACTACCACCGAGAGAGAAGGTGTAACCATGGAGCTCACCTACTACACCAGAGAGAGAAAGGTGTAACCATGGAGCTCACTACTACACCAGAGAGAGAGGTGTAACCATGGAGCTCCCTACAACACCAGAGAGAGAAGGTGTAACCATGGAGCTCCCTACTACACCAGAGAGAAGGTGTAACCATGGAGCTCACTACTACACCAGAGAGAGAAGGTGTAACCATGGAGCTCACTACTACACCAGAGAGAGAAGGTGTAACCATGGAGCTCTCTACTACACCAGAGAGAGAAGGTGTAACCATGGATCTCCCTACTACACCAGAGAGAGAAGGTGTAACCATGGAGCTCCCTACTACACCAGAGAGAGAAGGTGTAACCATGGTGCTCCCTACTACACCAGAGAGAGAAGGTGTAACCATGGATCTCCCTACTACACCAGAGAGAAGGTGTAACCATGGAGCTCTCTACTACACCAGAGAGAGAAGGTGTAACCATGGATCTCCCTCCTACACCAGAGAGAAGGTGTAACCATGGAGCTCACTACTACACCAGAGAGAGAAGGTGTAACCATGGAGATCCCTACTACACTAGAGAGGTGTAACCATGGGCTCCTACTACACGAGAGAAGGTGTAACCATGGAGCTCCCTACTACACCAGAGAGAAGGTGTAACCATGGAGCTCACTACTACACCAGAGAGAGAAGGTGTAACCATGGAGCTCACTACTACACCAGAGAGAGAAGGTGTAACCATGGAGCTCACTACTACACCAGAGAGAGAAGGTGTAACCATGGATCTCCCTACTACACTAGAGAGAAGGTGTAACCATGGAGCTCCCTACTACACTAGAGAGAAGGTGTAACCATGGAGCTCCCTACTACACCAGAGAGAGAAGGTGTAACCATGGAGCTCCCTACTACACCAGAGAGAGAAGGTGTAACCATGGATCTCCCTACTACACCAGAGAGAGAAGGTGTAACCATGGAGCTCCCTACAACACCAGAGAGAGAAGGTGTAACCATGGAGCTCACTACTACACTAGAGAGAAGGTGTAACCATGGAGCTCTCTACTACACCAGAGAGAGAAGGTGTAACCATGGAGCTCCCTACTACACCAGAGAGGAAGGTGTAACCATGGAGCTCCCTACTACACCAGAGAGAGAAGGTGTAACCATGGAGCTCCCTACTACACCAGAGAGAGAAGGTGTAACCATGGATCTCCTACTACACCAGAGAGAGAAGGTGTAACCATGGAGCTCACTACTACACCAGAGAGAAGGTGTAACCATGGAGCTCCCTACTACACCAGAGAGAGAAGGTGTAACCATGGAGCTCCCTACTACACCAGAGAGAGAAGGTGTAACCATGGAGCTCCCTACTACACCAGAGAGAGAAGGTGTAACCATGGAGCTCACTACTACACCAGAGAGAGAAGGTGTAACCATGGAGCTCCCTACTACACCAGAGAGAAGGTGTAACCATGGAGCTCCCTACTACACCAGAGAGAGAAGGTGTAACCATGGATCTCCCTACTACACCAGAGAGAGAGGTGTAACCATGGAGCTCCCTACTACACCAGAGAGAGAAGGTGTAACCATGGAGCTCACTACTACACTAGAGAGAGAGGTGTAACCATGGAGCTCCCTACTACACCAGAGAGAGAAGGTGTAACCATGGAGCTCACTACTACACCAGAGAGAAGGTGTAACCATGGAGCTCCCTACTACACCAGAGAGAGAAGGTGTAACCATGGAGCTCACTACTACACCAGAGAGAGAAGGTGTAACAGAGAGAGAAGGTGTAACCATGGAGCTCCCTACTACACCAGAGAGAGAAGGTGTAACCATGGAGCTCCCTACTACACCAGAGAGAAGGTAACCATGGAGCTCCCTACTACCAGAAAGAAGTGTAACCATGGATCTCCCTACTACACCAGAGAGAGAAGGTGTAACCATGGAGCTCCCTACTACACCAGAGAGAGAAGGTGTAACCATGGAGCTCCCTACTACACCAGAGAGAGAAGGTGTAACCATGGAGCTCCCTACTACACCAGAGAGAGAAGGTGTAACCATGGAGCTCCCTACTACACCAGAGAGAGAAGGTGTAACCATGGAGCTCCCTACTACACCAGAGAGAGAAGGTGTAACCATGGAGCTCCCTACTACACAGAGAGAGAAGGTGTAACCATGGAGCTCACTACTACACCAGAGAGAAGAAGGTGTAACCATGGATCTCTCTACATACACTAGAAGAGAAGGTGTAACCATGGAGCTCCCTACTACACCAGAGAGAAGGTGTAACCATGGAGCTCCCTACTACACTAGAGAAGGTGTAACCATGGAGCTCACTACTACACAGAGAGAAGGTGTAACCATGGGAGCTCCCTACTACACCAGAGAGAAGGTGTAACCATGGAGCTCCCTACTACACCAGAGAGAGAAGGTGTAACCATGGATCTCACTACTACACCAGAGAGAGAAGGTAAACCATGGAGCCCCCTACAACACCAGAGAGAAGGTGTAACCATGGAGCTCACTACTACACTAGAGAGAGAAGGTGTAACCATGGAGCTCACTACCAGAGAGAGAAGGTGTAACCATGGAGCCTCTACTACACCAGAGAGAGGTGTAACCATGGAGCCACTACTACACCAGGAGAGAGAAGGTGTAACCATGGAGCTCACTACTACACCACCATGGAGCTCCCTACTACACCAGAGAGAGAGGTGTAACCATGGAGCTCCCTACTACACCAGAGAGAAGGTGTAACCATGGAGCTCCCTACTACACCAGAGAGAGAAGGTGTAACCATGGAGCTCACTACTACACCAGAGAGAAGGTGTAACCATGGAGCTCACTACTACACCAGAGAGAGAAGGTGTAACCATGGAGCTCCCTACTACACTAGAGAGAGAAGGTGTAACCATGGAGCTCCCTACTACACCAGAGAGAGAAGGTGTAACCATGGAGCTCACTACTACACCAGAGAGAAGGTGTAACCATGGAGCTCACTACTACACCAGAGAGAGAAGGTGTAACCATGGATCTCCCTACTACACCAGAGAGAAGGTGTAACCATGGAGCTCACTACTACACCAGAGAGAGAAGGTGTAACCATGGAGCTCCCTACTACACCAGAGAGAAGGTGTAACCATGGAGCTCACTACTACACCAGAGAGAGAAGGTGTAACCATGGAGCTCACTACTACACCAGAGAGAAGGTGGAACCATGGAGCTCCCTACTACACCAGAGAGAGAAGGTGTAACCATGGAGCTCCCTACTACACCAGAGAGAGAAGGAACCATGATTCCTCTACACCAGAGAGAGGGAACTGGAGCTCCTTACACCAGAGAGAGAAGGTAACCATGGAGCTCCCTACTACACCAGAGAGAGAAGGTGTAACCATGGCTCATACACCAGAGAGTGTAACCATGACTCACTACACCAGGAAGTAACAGAGCTCAACCCAGAGAAGGTGTAACCATGGATCTCCCTACTACACCAGAGAGAAGGTGTAACCATGGAGCTCACTACTACACCAGAGAGAGAAGGTGTAACCATGGAGCTCCCTACTACACCAGAGAGAGAAGGTGTAACCATGGAGCTCACTACTACACCAGAGAGAGAAGGTGTAACCATGGATCTCCCTACTACACCAGAGAGAAGGTGTAACCATGGAGCTCACTACTACACCAGAGAGGTGTAACCTCTTGTGTTTTACAGTGAGATACTCTCTACCAGTCTCTGTTGTATATGTGGTCTAGAACAGAGAAACCCTTGCAGTAGATGATGGTGTTGAACATCTTGTTAACTGTGTTAGCACGTTCTCAACAAACACTCTATTCTACCTGGTCCACAGATTTAATTTAATCTGAACCACCCTTTATTAACTGGAACAGGATATGGAAAAATGTGATTTTGGCATCCCGTAATCCGAACCATCAACATATACATTTTAAGTTTGTTCACAGAATGTATTTAACACCAAGGAAATATGGTATGAGGAAATTGTCCCCAACTGTTCACTGTGTCCCCTGAATCAGGTCGGCACATTCCTCCATATGATGTGGGAGTGTCTTGAAGAATAATGGGAGTGTCTTGAAGAATAATGGGAGTGTCTTGAAGAATAATGGGAGTGTCTTGAAGAATAATGGGAGTGTCTTGAAGAATAATGGGAGTGTCTTGAAGAATAATTGCAGCTAAAGCCTAACACACACAAACCAGTTACAGATATTTATTTAGACTTGTATTATGTTCTTTGATTCCAGGCCCACGGGGAAGGTGGGTGGGGGGTGGAGGGTCTGGTCATTGTGGGGAGGGGAGAGGGCGATTGGAGGAATCTACTGGTTGAATCAAGGGATGGATGGGTTGGAGGGGCACTGATACGTTTCTGGGTGGGATGGGAAGGGGTGGGAGGCATGCTTTCTTCGGGTCTTTAAATGTTGAGAACCATGGAGAACTTTGCTGTAGGAGATGGTCTAGAACATGGAGAACCATGGAGAACCTTGCTGTAGGAGATGGCCTAAAACATGGAGAACCTTGCTGTGAACCTTGCTGTAGGAGATGGTCTAGAACATGGAGAACCATAGAGAACCTTGCTGTAGGAGATGGTCTAGAACATAGAGAACCATAGAGAACCTTGCTGTAGGAGATGGTCCAGAACATGAAGAACCATAGAGAACCTTGCTGTAGGAGATGGTCTAGAACATGGAGAACAATAGATAACCTTGCTGTAGGAGATGTTCTAGAACATAGAGAACCTTGCTGTAGGAGATGGTCTAGAACATAGAGAACCTTGCTGTAGGAGATGGTCTACAACGTAGAGAACCTTGCTGTAGGAGATGTTCTAGAACATAGAAAACCTTGCTGTAGGAGATGTTCTAGAACATAGAGAACCTTGCTGTAGGAGATGGTCTAGAACATAGAGAACCTTGCTGTAGGAGATGGTCTACAACATAGAGAACCTTGCTGTAGGAGATGGTCTAGAACATAGAGAACCTTGCTGTAGGAGATGGTCTAGAACATAGAGAACCTTGCTGTAGGAGATGTTCTAGAACATAGAGAACCTTGCTGTAGGAGATGTTCTAGAACATAGAGAACCTTGCTGTAGGAGATGGTGTTGAACATCTCACTGATCTCGTCGGGCTGGTTGACTTCCTCCTCTTTCCGGGACAGAGGATGAGATGAGGCCAGGGCGTCCACAGCAAACACCTTGTGGACATCATTCAGGATGGTCTGCTCTTTCTAGGGAGAGAGAGGGATCAGTCTTACTGTACTCTATATGATCAGATTAATCCTCCTGTAAGAGTGATCAGTCGTACTGTACTCTATATGATCAGATCAATCCTCCTGTGAGGGTGATCAGTCTTACTGTACTCTATATGATCAGATTAATCCTCCTGTAAGGGTGATCAGTCTCACTGTACTCTATATGATCAGATTAATCCTCCTGTAAGGGTGATCAGTCTTACTGTAGTCTATATGATCAGATTAATCCTCCTGTGAGGGTGATCAGTCTTACTGTAGTCTATATGATCAGATTAATCCTCCTGTAAGGGTGATCAGTCTTACTGTAGTCTATATGATCAGATCAATCCTCCTGAAAGAGTGATCAGTCTTACTGTACTCTATATGATCAGATTAATCCTCCTGTGAGGGTGATCAGTCTTACGATGTTCCACGTGGGTTCAGCGTAGTCAGCTCCTAGATACTCCACGTAGCTGGCAAAGCCCTCGTTCAGCCACAGGTCATTCCACCATCTCAGAGTCACCAGGTTCCCAAACCACTGTGGACACAAGATCATGTCACACTTCGGGAACAACCACATCCAAAATGGCCGTCTGTTCCCTATGAAGCAGTGCATTACCTTTCGCTAGCTCTGACCAACATTAATAATTAGGTGGGTACTTGTATTTGGTCCTATTTAACACGTATACAAGTACGTATTAATACAAAGGTATGTATTGAAAACATGTTTTTCGTATTTCATTATAAATTCACCACCTGTTGTATTCGCTGCTTGTGACCAAAACATTTGATACCCCAACTCACCCTGAGACACCCTAGGAGAATGTGATCAAGGCCAAGGTCTGCCGTAATCAACGGTGATCCTGGGGCAATTACTATTAAGTGGCTTGTTTAAGGGCACATCAACAGATTTTTCACCTTGTAAACTTGGGGATTTGAA
>NW_027033481.1:0-6307 GCF_034236695.1 Oncorhynchus nerka | reverse complement strand
TAAAGTGGCACCGTGCTGTAGGGCAGGACATTGTTTGACCAATTTCCTGTCCATTGTGATAATGATGGTTATCGTACGGTACTTCTCTTTGGGAATGGCAGAGTAATGTCTGTGAGACCGGCGGCTGCTGTTCAATAAGAACACTGTTAACCTGTCTGGTTAATAAAGCCGTCCTCTTCAGATTAGGTGAGCAATAGGAATGTGCTCTTTTTCTACCATATCAACGTTGAACCACTTTCCACAGAACCACAGAATGGAGATACAGAGGGTGGTGATATGAAGGTTTCACCTCCCAGTAACAGACAGCACATATGAAGGTTTCACCTCCCAGTAACAGACATCACATATGAAGGTTTCACTCTCTCAGTAACAGACAGCACATATGGAAGGTTTCACACCTCCCAGTAACAGACAGCACATATGAAGGTTTCACCTCCCAGTAACAGACAGCACATATGAAGTTTCACTCTCCCAGTAACAGACAGCACATATGAAGGTTTCACCTCCCAGTAACAGACAGCATATATGAAGGTTTCACCTCCCAGTAACAGTCATCACATATGAAGGTTACTGCATCCCTCTCAGTAACAGACATCACATATGAAGGTTTCACCTCCCAGTAACAGACAGCACATATGAAGGTTTCACCTCCCAGTAACAGACAGCACATATGAAGGTTTCACCTCCCAGTAACAGACATCACATATGAAGGTTTCACCTCTCAGTAACAGACATCACATATGAAGGTTTCACCTCTCAGTAACAGACAGCACATATGAAGGTTTCACCTCTCAGTAACAGACATCACATATGAAGGTTTCACCTCCCAGTAACAGACATCACATATGAAGGTTTCACCTCCCAGTAACAGACATCACATATGAAGGTTTCACCTCTCAGTAACAGACATCACATATGAAGGTTTCACCTCCCAGTAACAGACATCACATATGAAGGTTTCACCTCCCAGTAACAGACATCACATATGAAGGTTTCACCTCCCAGTAACAGACATCACATATGAAGTTTCACCTCCCAGTAACAGACATCACATATGAAGGTTTCACCTCTCAGTAACAGACATCACATATGAGGTTTCACCTCTCAGTAACAGACAGCACATATGAAGGTTTCACTTCCAGTAACAGACATCACATATGAAGGTTTCACCTCCCAGTAACAGTCATCACATATGAAGGTTTCACCTCTCAGTAACAGACATCACATATGAAGGTTTCACCTCTCAGTAACAGACAGCACATATGAAGGTTTCACCTCCCAGTAACAGACAGCACATAAGTGAAGGTTTCACCTCCCAGTAACAGTCATCACATATGAAGGTTTCACCTCAGTAACAGACATCACATATGAAGGCTGCTGCATCCCAGAACACCTGATGGTCAGCTACGTCTGAAGAATTAGCATCGAAAATAAACAACCAGAACAACACACAACACCTGGTAGAAACACCAACTAACACACACCAACACCTGGTAGAAACACCAACTAATCACACACCAACACCTGGCAGAAACACCAACTAACACACACCAACACCTGGCAGAAAACCAACTAACACACACACCAACACCTGTGGAAACACCAACTAACACACACCAACACCTGTGGAAACAGAAACACCAACTGTGGACACTACACCAACACCTGGCAGAAACACCAACTAACACACACACCAACACCTGGCAGAACACCAACACCTGTGAACACACACCAACACCTGCAGAAACACCAACACCTGGCAGAAACACCAACCCACACACACCAACACCTGGCAGAAACACCAACTAACACACCAACACCTGGCAGAAACACCAACTAACACACCAACACCTGGCAGAAACACCAACTAACACACCAACACCTGGCAGAAACACCAACTAACACACCAACACCTGGCAGAAACACCAACTAACACACACACCAACACCTGGCAGAAACACCAACTAACACACACCAACACCTGGCAGAAACACCAACTAACACACACACCAACACCTGGCAGAAACACCAACTAACACACACACCAACACCTGGCAGAAACACCAACCAACACACACACCAACACCTGGCAGAAACACCAACTAACACACACACCAACACCTGGCAGAAACACCAACTAACACACACACCACCACCTGGCAGAAACACCAACTAACACACACACCAACACCTGGCAGAAACACCAACTAACACACACACCAACACCTGGCAGAAACACCAACTAACACACACCAACACCTGGCAGAAACACCAACTAACACACACACCAACACCTGGCAGAAGGACCAACCAACACACACCAACACCTGGCAGAAACACCAACTAACACACACCAACACCTGGCAGAAACACCAACTAACACACACCCAACACCTGGCAGAAACACCAACTAACACACACACCTGGCAGAAACACCAACTAACACACACAACACCTGGCAGAAGGACCAACCAACACACCAACACCTGGCAGAAACACCAACTAACACACACCAACACCTGGCAGAAACACCAACTAACACACACCAACACCTGGCAGAAACAACTAATACACTCAACACCTGGCAGAAACACCAACTAACACACCAACACCTGGCAGAAACACCAACTAACACACACACCAACACCTGGCAGAAACACCAACTAACACACCAACACCTGACACCCAACCAACACACACACCAACACTCTGGCAGAAACACCAACTAACACACACACCAACACCTGGCAGAAACACCAACTAACACACCAACACCTGGCAGAAACACCAACCAACACACACACCAACACCTGGCAGAAACAAATAACTAACACACACCTGGCAGAAGGACCAACCAACACACACACCTGGCAGAAGGACCAACCAACACACACCAACACCTGGCAGAAGGAGTATCAAAGTTCCACTTCTCTTACCTGAGGAGGGTTCTGCAGACCTTCCTTGCTGAGTTTCTCCTTAGTAAATGACCAGACATGTCTTCTTCTCCTCTGTTTGTCTCAGCCTCAGCAGAATGACAACCAGGTACTCTGTTCCTCTTTAAAACACTGCTGTCTTTCTCCTCAGTGAGCGACAGCAGTCAGAGAGGACTGAGAGTTCCAGGAAGGGCTCTCTTCTGTGTCTTTATGTTTCTCTCTCTGTCTCTTTATGTGGGCTCCTTCTTCGCCTCTCTCTCACCTCTTTCTCTGTCTCTCTCTCTCTCTCTCTCTCTCTCTCTCTCTCTCTCTTCTCTCTTTCTCTCTCTCTCTCTCTCTCTCTCTCTTTCTCTTTTCTCTTCTCTCTCTCTTCTCTCTTTCTCTCTCTATTTCTCTCCCTCTATTTCTCTCTTCACACAAACACAGGACTTCCTTTAGATCCTCTCCTCTGATGCTCGCTGGCAACTCTCCCTCTCTTTCACCGACTCTTCTCTCTCACAAGACAGGCTTTAGTCACAGCCCGGCCTCCTCCCTCCCTCTCCTCCTCCTCCCTCTCCTCCTCCTCCCTCTCCTCCTCCTTCCCTTGCTCCTCCCTCCCTTGCTCCTGCATGTTGTTTTCATTGAGGGCTTTAGAAAACCTGGCCACACCCCCCTGGGTCATGTGAGGACCTCAGGGGAAAAGAAAGATGATATCTTACACAATTGTTCTCTGATAAACCACACACACATACAAACACACACACACGGACACAGACACATATGCACACAAACACACACATATACACACACACACATATAAACACACACACACACATACAAACACACACACATACAAACACACATTTTTTTTTTCACCTTTATTTAACCAGGTAGGGCACAACTACGACCTGGCCAAGATAAAGCAAAGCAGTTCGACACAAACAAAAACACAGAGTTACACAACGAATGAACAAAACATACATGCACACAAAAACACACATATATACACACACACACACACACACACACACACACACACACACACACACACACATACACACATACATACACAAACACACACACACACACACATACACACATACACACACACACACACACACACAATGTTATGTGAGGTCATTACGATGAATACAAATTCCTGTGTAAATAGTTATGCAGCAACAGCTTTTCAGTCAGGCAGATATTAGATAGAACCTGAGGTATTGTTGAGAGAAACAACTATAATCCTCAGCACATCTGTCATTATGTTCCCCATTAATTGTGTGTGTGTGTAGCCAATGTGTGTGGTGTAATGTCAAGTGATGTGTGTGATCTGTTCCCTCCTCTCGAACAGCAACATGCTACTGACATGGAATCGAGAAGCTGAGGAGGGTCAGGTTGGTGTCTGTTCCGGAAGCTACTCTACAGACACCTGAGGAGGGTCAGGTTGGTGTCTGTTCAGGAAGCTACTCTACAGACAGCTGAGGAGGGTCAGGTTGGTGTCTGTTCAGGAAGCTACTCTACAGACAGCTGAGGAGGGTCAGGTTGGTGTCCATTCAGGAAGCTACTCTACAGACAGCTGAGGAGGGTCAGGTTGGTGTCCATACAGGAAGCTACTCTACAGACAGCTGAGGAGGGTCAGGTTGGTGTCTGTACAGGAAGCTACTCTACAGACAGCTGAGGAGGGTCAGGTTGGTGCCTGTACAGGAAGCTACTCTACAGACAGCTGAGGAGGGTCAGGTTGGTGTCCATTCAGGAAGCTACTCTACAGACAGCTGAGGAGGGTCAGGTTGGTGTCTGTACAGGAAGCTACTCTACAGACAGCTGAGGAGGGTCAGGTTGTTGTCCCTTCAGGAAGCTACTCTACAGACAGCTGAGGAGGGTCAGGTTGGTGTCCCTTCAGGAAGCTACTCTACAGACAGCTGAGGAGGGTCAGGTTGGTGTCTGTTCCGGAAGCTACTCTACAGACAGCTGAGGAGGGTCAGGTTGGTGTCCATTCAGGAAGCTACTCTACAGACAGCTGAGGAGGGTGAGGTTGGTGACAGCTGAGGAGGGTCAGGTTGGTGTCCATTCAGGAAGCTACTCTACAGACAGCTGAGGAGGGTCAGGTTGGTGTCTGTACAGGAAGCTACTCTACAGACAGCTGAGGAGGGTCAGGTTGGTGTCTGTACAGGAAGCTACTCTACAGACAGCTGAGGAGGGTCAGGTTGGTGTCCGTACAGGAAGCTACTCTACAGACAGCTGAGGAGGGTCAGGTTGGTGTCCATTCAGGAAGCTACTCTACAGACAGCTGAGGAGGGTCAGGTTGGTGTCCATTCAGGAAGCTACTCTACAGACAGCTGAGGAGGGTCAGGTTGGTGTCCCTTCAGGAAGCTACTCTACAGACAGCTGAGGAGGGTCAGGTTGGTGTCCCTTCAGGAAGCTACTCTACAGACAGCTGAGGAGGGTCAGGTTGGTGTCTGTTCCGGAAGCTACTCTACAGACAGCTGAGGAGGGTCAGGTTGGTGTCCATTCAGGAAGCTACTCTACAGACAGCTGAGGAGGGTGAGGTTGGTGACAGCTGAGGAGGGTCAGGTTGGTGTCCATTCAGGAAGCTACTCTACAGACAGCTGAGGAGGGTCAGGTTGGTGTCTGTACAGGAAGCTACTCTACAGACAGCTGAGGAGGGTCAGGTTGGTGTCCATTCAGGAAGCTACTCTACAGACAGCTGAGGAGGGTCAGGTTGGTGTCTGTACAGGAAGCTACTCTACAGACAGCTGAGGAGGGTCAGGTTGGTGTCTGTTCCGGAAGCTACTCTACAGACAGCTGAGGAGGGTCAGGTTGGTGTCCATTCAGGAAGCTACTCTACAGACAGCTGAGGAGGGTCAGGTTGGTGTCTGTACAGGAAGCTACTCTACAGACAGCTGAGGAGGGTCAGGTTGGTGTCTGTACAGGAAGCTACTCTACAGACAGCTGAGGAGGGTCAGGTTGGTGTCCATTCAGGAAGCTACTCTACAGACAGCTGAGGAGGGTCAGGTTGGTGTCCATTCAGGAAGCTACTCTACAGACAGCTGAGGAGGGTCAGGTTGGTGTCCCTTCAGGAAGCTACTCTACAGACAGCTGAGGAGGGTCAGGTTGGTGTCCCTTCAGGAAGCTACTCTACAGACAGCTGAGGAGGGTCAGGTTGGTGTCTGTTCCGGAAGCTACTCTACAGACAGCTGAGGAGGGTCAGGTTGGTGTCCATTCAGGAAGCTACTCTACAGACAGCTGAGGAGGGTGAGGTTGGTGACAGCTGAGGAGGGTCAGGTTGGTGTCTGTACAGGAAGCTACTCTACAGACAGCTGAGGAGGGTCAGGTTGGTGTCTGTACAGGAAGCTACTCTACAGACAGCTGAGGAGGGTCAGGTTGGTGTCCAT
>NW_027033480.1:0-6305 GCF_034236695.1 Oncorhynchus nerka | reverse complement strand
TCTCGCCTCCCCAGTCTGAGAGACCAACACAACACACAGAGACACATCTCTCTACTCCCAGTCTGAGACACTAACCCAACACACAGAGACACATCTCTCACCTCCCAGTCTGAGACACCAACACAACACACAGAGACACATCTCTCTCCTCCCAGTCTGAGACACTAACCCAACACACAGAGACACGTCTCTCTCCTCCCAGTCTGAGACACCAACACAACACACAGAGACACGTCTCTCTCCTCCCAGTCTGAGACACCAACACAACACACAGAGACAATTCTCTCTCCTCCCAGCCTGAGACACTAACACAACACACAGAGAAACATCTCTCTCCTCCCAGGCTGAGACACCAACACAACACACAGAGACACGTCTCTCTCCTCCCAGTCTGAGACACTAACCCAACACACAGAGACACGTCTCTCTCCTCCTAGTCTGAGACACTAACACAACACACAGAGACACGTCTCTCTCCCCCCAGTCTGAGCAGCAGCCTTGGTGTTCTATCCAGGTTTGAGCAGCCGCAGCCTTGGTGTTTTATCCAGGTTTGAGCAGCAGCAGCCTTGGTGTTTTATCCAGGTTTGAGCAGCAGCATCCTTGGTGTGAGCATCCATGTGTGAGCAGCCGCTGCCTTGGTGTTTAATCCAGGTTTGAGCGGCAGCAGCCTTGGTGTTTAATCCAGGTTTGAGCAGCAGCATCCTTGGTGTTATATCCAGATGTGAGCAGCAGCAGCCTTGGTGTTTTATCCAGGTTTGAGCGGCAGCCGTGGTGTTTAATCCAGGTTTGAGCGGCAGCAGTCTTGGTGTTTAATCCAGGTTTGAGCGGCAGCAGTCTTGGTGTTTAATCCAGGTTTGAGCGGCAGCAGCCTTGGTGTTTAATCCAGGTTTGAGCAGCAGCATCCTTGGTGTTATATCCAGATGTGAGCAGCAGCAGCCTTGGTGTTTTATCCAGGTTTGAGCAGCAGCCGTGGTGTTTAATCCAGGTTTGAGCGGCAGCAGTCTTGGTGTTTAATCCAGGTTTGAGCGGCAGCAGCCTTGGTGTTTAATCCAGGTGTGAGCAGCAGCAGCCTTGGTGTTTTATCCAGGTGTGAGCAGCCGCTGCCTTGGTGTTTTATCCAGGTTTGAGCGGCAGCAGCCTTGGTGTTTTATCCAGGTTTGAGCGGCAGCAGCCTTGGTGTTTTATCCAGGTGTGAGCAGCAGCAGCCTTGGTGTTTTATCCAGGTTTGAGCGGCAGCGGCCTTGGTGTTTCATGCAACACTTTTCACAGTCTATCTGTTTATTTATTTACCCTAAGCTTCTCTTGGGATGCATCCCAAATGGTACCCTATTCCTTATTATTAACATTATTGTATATAGTGGACTACTTTAGACCAGAGAGAAATGCACTATATAGGGACTAATCGGTTGCCATTTGGGATGCACCCTCCTTTCTCCTCTCATGTTCTGGTTCCACAGTGTTCAGGGATCTCTCTCTATCTATTCTATTATTCATGTATGTCTAGGCTACAGCCGTAATCCTGACTGACACTAAAAGTCTGTCTAGATTTAGAGTCATGAAACTTTTATCACTAAATGTACAGTCCTGCTCTCTCATCTTCTCTGTCTTTCTACCTTTCTCTCTCTCAACACCTTTAGGCAGGATACTGCTAGACCCATTCCTTCAGACACACACACACACACACACACACACACACACACACACACACACACACACACACACACACACACACACACACACACACACACACACACACACACACACACACATACACATACACACACACACAGTTTATCACTGCCCTCTGGGCTGATGGGAGTATTTACTGTGCCATCTCTAGACTGTGATCTCCCTGGTCAGATGGACGTGTCTTCAGATACAGTAGCCAGGAGGGAGAGAGGGAGAGAGGGAGGGAGGAAGGAAGTGAGGGAGGAAGGGTGGTGGGGGAGAACTGTTGAACACACATCAGCTGCTGTCCACACTCACTAACAAGAAATTTCACCCTAGAACTGTTTTGTCCTCTCTCCTCCTCGAAATCCTGGGGGCCACCACGTGTCAAGGAGATGACTGTCTGTCTCACTGGCTCCAGGCTAAGGTTTTTACTAAGGTGAGACATGTCGTTCGGGGCCCTGGACTACACTGTCCCACTTGATATTAGTGATCCAAAATAGTCTGATTATGCAGTTCAGTCTTGTGGTAAAACATGTCCTATTCATTCACACAGAATCCTTCTGACATCCTCAATCCGCTTTGATTTGGTCTTTGCTCATTTGATGATTACGCTATTAGAATGTAGCAACATGAAGCTGGAACTAACTGCCCCACATTCTGCTGGAGACTATACCACACAGGCAACTGCCTTGCCCAAGGCCAGAACCAGAGAACAGAGAAGAAATTCATAATGGAAAACATGAGAATAATCATGGCCTGTTGGGAGGGGGGTGAGTGAGACAGGATGAGAGAGAAATACCCTTTTTTCTTGGAGGAGGCAAAAACACTTCATGCCGTACACTTGTATTTGTATGAAGGAAGACCGAGGTTATGACTTTGCCCTCAGTACGTTTTAGGACAGTGCCGGTAATCTCTCTGCAGCGGCTTTTCTTCATATTTCAGCGAAAACAATCTTTAGAAACCCACTGAACTTTTCAAGTGAGAAATCTGTGGAAAGGGCAAGGCCCTGGCCTCTGTATCTGTTCATTCCCTTTGGCTTGGTGAGAAAGAAGCGGGGCAGAGGGTAGGGGGATTCGATCAACCTTTAACGCTCATTGATGTACATTTATCGAGCGTTAAGTGGCAGCCACTATGAGAGCTATTAACCACCTTTATCAGGGACAGAAAGGTCCTTTAATTGGCTGTCAGGTCATTTCTCTGTGGAACTCCACTGATTATTAAAGAAACCAGGAGAGGCATGCAGGGAGGATACAGGCAGGGAGGGAGACAGGAAGGACGGGAGGCATAGATAGGCTGTTTAGAAAAGCAGCCTGAAGATATTACCTTCCTTTATTCCCTCCCTTGCTCCTCCTCTTCCTCATCCACCTAATGTCATCCTACTCTTCCTCCTCCACTAATCCCTCTCCACCTCCACTTTCTTCCTCCTCCTCCTGCTCCTCCTCCCCTGTTCTAGTGTGCTTCTGAGGAGAAATCAACATGAATACTGCCTGAACCACAGAATTAAAGCAGGCCTCTACTACTGGATGGATGGGAGACTCAGAGTGAAAGGCTTTTTAAGGCTACTTCCTCTTTTCATTTCTTTCTACATGTTTCTACCTTTCTATCTGTTTTGTCTCTCATTTTCACCCTCCCTCCCTCCCTCCCTCCCTCCTCCCTCCCTCTCCACAACTTTCCTATTTTGTTTTCTCTCTCTGAATCTCTCAGCACTACGTGGAGTCCTCACCTCCCTGTCCTCTCCTGCCTAGGGGACTTGAGACGGGTAGGACTATAAATGACTTGAGACAGGTAGGCTAGGAATGACTTGAGACAGGTAGGACTAGGATGACTTGAGACAGTTTGGACTTAGGGACAACTTGAGACAGGTAGGAAAAGGAATGACTTGAGACAGGTAGGACTAGGAATGACTTGAGAAAGGTAGGACTAGGAATGACTTGAGACAGGTAGGCTAGGAATAACTTGAGACAGGTTGGAAAGGAATGACTTGAGACAGGTTGGACAAGGAATGACTGAAAGGTGGCTAGAATGACTTGAGAAAGGTAGGCTAGGAATGACTTGAGACAGGTAGGACTAGGAATGACTTGAGACAGGTAGGACTAGGAATGACTTGAGACAGGTAGGACTAGGAATGACTTGAGACAGGTAGGACTAGGAATGACTTGAGACAGGAAAGACTAGGAAGGACTTGAGACAGGTTGGACTAGGAATGACTTGAGACAGGTAGGACTACACACACACACACACACACACACACATACACAGGGTCTCTGCCCCATATTTGTGGGAGATGAGTCTCGATGGGCAATCTATGCTAGATAGACGTCAGCAGCTTATTACTGGGGACAGCCAGCCACCCTCAGGCCTAGAGAAAGGCTATGAATAAATGTACTGCACGAATGCACTGACCTTGTAACCGTTAGTGAGATTGAACCGTTCAAACACTGCACTGATGCAGACAATTGATATAGTCATCATTAAAAAATATATTTTTTTTGTTGTTGCTAAATCCATCTTCATCCTGTCTCAGAGAAAACCCCAGAACGGACCTGATGTCCATGCCAGGGTGGGGGAGGTACAGCTGAGAAGGTTCCACCACTAAACCACCTCAAACAGACCCAGACCAAAGCTGAACCCCAGGGACAGGGGATGGGGCAAAGGGAGGCAGGCCTCTCATCAGGATGGATTGGACTCAGTAGGTCCTGGACGGGCCGGAGGAAGTGGGGGCAGGTGAATGATTTCCAGATTGAAGCAAGAGAAAAGTGGATGTTCACTACTCAGTTTGGAGGTCTGCAGAAGAGAACTTGAGGTGGGGTTTAAGTTCCCTCACTCTGACAATACCCAAACATGGAAGCAGGATGGTCTATTTCCCCTGGGGACTCAATGGTGTTTATGATAAATACTATATGATTTTGTGAGAATAATCCAAATGTGGCTGCATACGTACACACACACACGCACAAACGAAAGGAGTGGAAGCTAACGTTATGAAGATAAATGATTGAGACAGGAGTTAGGACTTGCTCCCAGAGACTTGGAACCTGACTTCCATCTTCTTCCACATCTGTTGAAACTCTAATGCCTTGGGACAAGAATAACAACCATTACATGAAGCTGAAATGAACTGATGAGTTAGAAATAGAGGGAGAGAGAAGTTTTTTGCATCTGACTGTCTCTCACACACATACCCTTAATAACAGCTGGTCTGGCCCCACTTTGACTAAGCATAAGATATTGCCTCATCTGTAAGTTAATGTTTTAAAATCGAATCAAAGTTTATTTGTCGCATACACAGATTGGCAGATGTCTTAGGGCTTGCAATCCCGTTAACGGGATGATATGACAAAAGCCAGTGAAAGTGCAGGGCGACAAATTCAAAACAACAGAAATCTCGTAATTAAAATTCCTCAAACATACATGTATGTTATATCGTTTTACAGGTAATCTTGTTGTTAATCCCACCACAGTGTCCGATTTCAAATAGGCTTTACAGCGAAAGCACCACAAATGATTATGTTAGGTCACCACCAAGCCAAAGAGAAACTCAGCCATTTTTCCAGCCAAATAGAGGAGTCACAAAAAGCTATATAGGATGAGCTATGTCCAGAATACAGTATGTACAGCAGTGGTTATACATGATGAGCTATGTCCAGTATACAGTATGTACAGCAGTGGTTATATAGGATGAGCTATGTCCAGAATACGGTATGTAGAGCAGTGGTTATACATGATGAGCTATGTCCAGTATACAGTATGTACAGCAGTGGTTGTATAGGATGAGCTATGTCCAGAATACGGTATGTAGAGCAGTGGTTATACAGGATGAGCTATGTCCAGAATACGGTATGTAGAGCAGTGGTTATATAGGATGAGCTATGTCCAGAATACGGTGTGTAGAGCAGTGGTTATATAGGATGAGCTATGTCCAGAATACAGTATGTACAGCAGTGGTTATACAGGATGAGCTATGTCCAGAATACAGTATGTACAGCAGTGGTTATATAGGATGAGCTATGTCCAGAATACAGTATGTACAGCAGTGGTTATACAGGATGAGCTATGTCCAGAATATGGTGTGTAGAGCAGTGGTTATATAGGATGAGCTATGTCCAGAATACAGTATGTAGAGCAGTGGTTATACAGGCTGAGCTATGTCCAGAATGCAGTATGTACAGCAATGGTTATATAGGATGAGCTATGTCCAGAATACGGTATGTACAGCAGTGGTTATACATGATGAGCTATGTCCAGAATACAGTATGTACAGCAGTGGTTATACAGGATGAGCTATGTCCAGAATACGGTATGTAGAGCAGTGGTTATATAGGATGAGCTATGTCCAGAATACGGTGTGTAGAGCAGTGGTTATATAGGATGAGCTATGTCCAGAATACAGTATGTACAGCAGCGGTTATACAGGATGAGCTATGTCCAGAATACGGTATGTAAAGCAGTGGTTATATAGGATGAGCTATGTCCAGAATACGGTGTGTAGAGCAGTGGTTATATAGGATGAGCTATGTCCAGAATACGGTATGTACAGCAGTGGTTATACAGGATGAGCTATGTCCAGAATACGGCATGTAGCAGTGGTTATGTATAGGATGAGCTATGTCCAGAATACAGTATGTGCACAGCAG